>NW_027665925.1:0-75234 GCF_963924005.1 Protomyctophum bolini
ATTACCTCGTCTCTCTCTCTCTGTCTCATGTCTCTGTCTCTCTCTGTGTCTCTCTCTCTCTCTCTCTCTCTCTCTCTCTCTCTCTCTCTGTCTCTGTCTCTCTCTCTGTCTCTCTCTCTCTCTCTCTCTGTCTCTCTCTCTCTCTCTCTCTCTCTCTCTCTCTCTCTCTCTCTCTCTCTCTCTCTCCTGTAATTATCCACAGCTGAGCGCATTGTCTCCCTGCTCCATCTTTTCATCTTTTCTCCTGCCCTTCATTCGCTCCCCTTCCTTTCAACTCTCCTCCTTTCTTCCTGCTCTTCCTCTGTCCCTCGTTTCCCCAGTCCCCTCTCCCCCCTCAGCCCCTCTCCCCTCAGCCCTCTCCCCTCAGCCCCAGTCCCCTCTCCCCCCTCAGCCCCTCTCCCCTCAGCCCCTCTCCCTCAGCCCAGTCCCTCTCCCCCCTCAGCCCCTCTCCCTCAGCCCCTCCCCCTCACCCCTCTCCCCTCTCCCCTCTCCCTCAGCCCCTCTCCCCTCAGCCCCTCCCCCCTCAGCCCCTCCCCCCTCAGCCCTCTCCCTCTCCCCTCCCCTCAGCCCCTCTCCCCTCAGCCCCTCCCCCCTCAGCCCCTCCCCCCTCAGCCCCTCTCCCCTCTCCCCTCCCTCAGCCCAGTCCCTTCTCTCCCCTCAGCCCCTCTCCCCTCCCTCAGCCCCTCTCCCCTCAGCCCCTCCCCCCTCAGCCCTCCCCCCTCAGCCCCTCTCCCCTCCCCTCAGCCCCAGTCCCCTCTCCCCTCAGCCCCTCTCCCCTCAGCCCCTCTCCCCTCAGCCCCTCTCCCCTCCCCTCAGCCCCTCTCCCCTCAGCCCCAGTCCCCTCTCCCTCAGCCCCTCTCCCTCAGCCCCAGTCCCCTCTCCCCTCAGCCCCAGTCCCCTCTCCCCTCAGCCCCAGTCCCCTCTCCCCTCAGCCCCAGGTCCCCTCTCCCCTCAGCCCCTCTCCCCTCAGCCCCAGTCCCCTCTCCCCTCAGCCCCAGTCCCCTCTCCCCTCAGCCCCAGTCCCCTCTCCCCTCAGCCCCAGTCCCCTCTCCCCTCAGCCCCAGTCCCCTCTCTCCTCAGCCCCAGTCCCCTCTCCCCTCAGCCCCTCTCCCCTCAGCCCCAGTCCCCTCTCTCCTCAGCCCCAGTCCCCTCTCCCCTCAGCCCCAGTCCCCTCTCCCCTCAGCCCCTCTCCCCTCAGCCCCAGTCCCCTCTCCCCTCAGCCCCAGTCCCCTCTCTCCTCAGCCCCAGTCCCCTCTCCCTCAGCCCCTCTCCCCTCAGCCCCAGTCCCTTCTCTCCCCTCAGCCCAGTCCCCTCTCCCCTCAGCCCCAGTCCCTTCTCTCCCCTCAGCCCCTCTCCCCTCCCCTCAGCCCCAGTCCCCTCTCCCTCAGCCCCAGTCCCCTCTCTCCTCAGCCCAGTCCCCTCTCCCCTCAGCCCCAGTCCCCTCTCCCCTCAGCCCCTCTCCCCTCAGCCCCAGTCCCCTCTCCCTCAGCCCCAGTCCCCTCTCCCCTCAGCCCCAGTCCCTTCTCTCCCCTCAGCCCCAGTCCCCTCTCCCTCAGCCCCAGTCCCTTCTCTCCCCTCAGCCCTCTCCCTCCCCTCAGCCCCAGTCCCCTCTCCCCTCAGCCCAGTCCCCTCTCTCCTCAGCCCCAGTCCCCTCTCCCCTCAGCCCCAGTCCCCTCTCCCCTCAGCCCCTCTCCCCTCAGCCCCAGTCCCCTCTCTCCTCAGCCCCAGTCCCCTCTCCCCTCAGACCCTCTCTCCTCAGCCCCAGTCCCCTCTCTCCTCAGCCCCAGTCCCTCTCCCTCAGCCCCTCTCTCCTCAGCCCAGTCCCCTCTCCCCTCAGCCCCTCTCCCCTCAGCCCAGTCCCCTCTCCCCTCAGCCCCTCTCCCCTCAGCCCCAGTCCCCTCTCCCCCTCAGCCCAGTCCCCTCTCCCCTCAGCCCCTCTCCCCTCAGCCCCAGTCCCCTCTCCCCTCAGCCCCTCTCCCTCAGCCCCTCTCCCCTCAGCCCCAGTCCCCTCTCCCCTCTCCCCTCAGCCCCTCTCCCCTCAGCCCCAGTCCCCTCTCCCCTCAGCCCCTCTCCCCTCAGCCCCCAGTCCCCTCTCCCCTCTCCCCTCAGCCCCTCTCCCCTCAGCCCCAGTCCCTCTCCCCTCAGCCCCTCTCCCCTCAGCCCCAGTCCCCTCTCCCCCTCAGCCCCAGTCCCCTCTCCCCTCAGCCCCTCTCTCCTCAGCCCCAGTCCCCTCAGCCCCAGTCCCCTCTCCCTCAGCCCCTCTCCCCTCAGCCCCTCTCCCCTCAGCCCCAGTCCCCTCTCCCCTCTCCCCTCAGCCCCTCTCCCCTCAGCCCCAGTCCCCTCTCCCCCTCAGCCCCTCTCCCCTCAGCCCCTCTCCCCTCAGCCCCAGTCCCCTCTCCCCTCTCCCCTCAGCCCCTCTCCCCTCAGCCCCAGTCCCCTCTCCCCTCAGCCCAGTCCCCTCTCCCCTCCCCTCAGTCCAAAACCACATTTAATTTAAGCCCCCTTTTTTTTCCTTCCCTCATTTCTCTCCTGCATTTTGTCTACATCTATGCTTCTGTTCGCTATTCTAAACACATTGCTGTCCACCGGAATACTATATAACCACTCCTAATTGTATTGTTTAAAACCGTCTCCTTAATTCCCAGGCCAACCCTCTCCCCTGTTTAAGCCTGACCTGCAGGCCAGTACACACATCGACATCAAAGGGGGCTTCAGCCCCTGCCCTTTTACTTGTCTGTAAAACAACTGAGAGACCGCCCTCTCCATGCAGACCACGAATGCAGCGTTTACTATATGGTGAAACAAATGTAAATGCCTGTCCTTTCCATGCCATAATACCGGAAGGCAGCATTCAGGAGAATTGCTTTTGTTCCCGAAGTCTCTATATAGCCTGACATTCAGTCTAAAGTTTCATTTAGCTTCACTTCACTGGAAGCCCTCCACCACGGCAGCAGTTTATGGGATGGCCGTCGTTGTCTTTGGTCAGAATAGTAGGAATAGAAAGCAGATGACGTTGTTGTCAATCACGAGGCTATGGCTAACCCGTTCGCTAACCAAACAAACACAGCCAACGATGTGAACAAAAGCGGTAAAATATGTCAGATGATGATGTTTATAAAACCTGTCGTTTCTGTAAAGAAACTATTTTATTTATCGTACGTCGATTGATACGATTGATACGGTCGAGAGTCAAGTCTAGTTGTCTGACGCTGTGGCCAATCAGCTGCTGCGATCGGATTTTCAAAACGACACTAACGCCGCCGTAGGCAGAGAGTCACCAGACCTGAACCGCCAGAAGATATTTTCTTAATGGGCGTGGCTATAGCGATTCAGGGCTATACGAAGTCTCCTGAACTTGAACACAGTATTTTCCGTCGAACAATTTCTTTTTAGAAATCCATGTCGTTATACACGCCGCATCTCCAAGAGTGCTGGGCTAGCGCCCCAAAAATAGCTGATCTACAAGCTCTCAACGCGTCGCAGCGCGACGCGTTGTGAGCTTGGAGATCTGCTATTTTCACGATTTTTTTAGTCCAAAAGTGCCCTCTTACGGGACACTCTCTGCACGTCTCTGATCACGACTCCCTTACTGTTACCGTGCGGCACCGCGCGGTATACGGCCTCGTTCACTCTCCCAGTCGCCTCGCGTTGAAGTTGCGAACGCGACAACGGGCAACGGGAACCACCACGGAAGGGATTCTGTTTTGTGAAATATTTAAATTTCACATCGCTGCATGGATGGAGCCGCGGCGGGACGATGATTCACATGAAACCCCCTCCTCCATTCTCCACTCCTCTTCGCTCCCTCCCACCCCTCCCTGCCTCCCTCCATCCCTCCCTCCTCCTCCTTGTCTTCGCCAGCTGCAGAGCGACGCCCTGGTGCGATTGGCCCCCGCAGAATCTCTCTCTCTCTCTCTCTCTCTCTCTCTCTCTCTCTCTCTCTCTTTCATGGCCCCTCAGTCTTTCAACCAGCCCCCCCCCCCCCCCCTCTCTCTCTCTCTCTCTCTCTCTTCCTCCCTTCCTGTATACTCCTCTCCTCTCCTCGCCTCTCCTTTCCCCCTCACAAGTTGTCTCCTGTTTGTCCTCGACAGTGTGGTTATTCACAGAGCTCAAAGCCCATTGGTCTGCATAGCGAGCAGACAGTGCGGTTATTCACAGAGCTCAAAGCCCATTGGTCAGTGCAGGACCCAGGGTGGTTTACGGGCCAAGTCCAACAGGCACCTGGCCTGGTAGTGAACAGAGACGGGCCTGTATAGAGAGAGAGAGAGAGAGAGAGAGAGAGAGAGATGCTTCTATACATCAGACAGGACAAACAGCGTGGGCCTTTTATCTATCACTAGCCTTTAGCCTATCAAACACCAGGTTTGATATGGAAATGTGATTTAGGTTTCCAGAGATGCATCCCCCTCCCCCTCCCCCAGGACCCTAATTATTTAGACGAAAGGCAAACATTGGGAGGTGTTTACCAGCATTGCCACCGAATTGATTCTGCGTATATTTTTTACAAACGGTGAATCTCTACGACGTCTGTGAGATCATTTGTATCGTGTCCTTCTCCTCCCGAACCATTTACAATATGAACTGAACTGAAGGATAGTAAAAAAAAAACAGCAGATCTACAAGTTCATAGCGCGGCACCGGGTACCGCGCTACGAGCTTGTAGATCTGCTGAACATGGAATGTTTACAGTAGGAGGTGCTGAACTTTTAGTATAGGGTGTGTATACGCTTTAGCACCCCCTAGTGTCTATCTGTGCACGCCACTGTCAATACATTCTAACTCAAGTGAAGACGGGATTCTTTTTTTCTCTACTGAGCAGCACCAGTACTGACACATATATAAATCTCAGGTCTGAATGGGTTAACCCATTCTGAACGGGAACCCATTTCGGTGTCAGCATCATGTTATGCTTTAGCCATTGAAAAATAGCAGATCTACAAGCTCATAGCGCGCCACCAAGTGGCGCGCTATGAGCTTGTAGGTCTGCTATTTTTGAAAAATCGAAGAGCGACTGACATTTTTAGAATCTGATCTCAGGTCAGAATGGGTTAAATCAGACCAGTGTGTGTCCAGTGGAAACCTCGTATGAATCTGATCTCAGGTCAGAATGGGTTAAACTAACTTCCCGGTGGACCCTGGTGTTTCTCCCCACAGTGCCCAGCCAGCCGCCCCAGAACGTGCGTGCCATCTCTGTGACGTCAGACGAGGCGGTGATCACCTGGGCCGAACCGCCCCGGATGACCCTGCACGGCGTCCTCAAGGGATACCGCGTCGTCTTCTGGGCCGTCTTTCCAGACGGAGGTGCGTGTGTGTGTGATTGTGTGTGTGTGTGTGTGTGTGTGTGCGTGTGTGTGTGTGTGTGCGTGCGTGCGTGCACGGCTCCTCAACCTGGGCCATTATTTTAAATATGTATGACAATGATGTATACTACGATATTATGGCACATAATCTATGAGTCCACTACTTTAATTGATTGATTGATTGAAGTATTTATTAACAGTTTGCAGAATTACAGTACATTTCAAGCACAAACTCAATACAAAGACTGTTAACTGTGAGTGGACGACACCACATAAAGCATTACACTTGTTTACAAGAGGGTCCACCTTGTTCAATACATCAAAACATTTAGAAACGTACAAATTGACACTTCTATATATAGACGAATCCAGGAACGGGTCTCATGGTCGCAGCTTACGTATTTTCTGTAGGCGCCGGCGGACTCGACGTAGCTGCGGGGTTTAAACTGATGTTTAGTCTGCCTCAAACTTTACTCTTTTACCTGCTTTTTACTAACACTAACATTACAAAGATGCCCAGAACATCGGGATGAACCTGTGTAGTTTATGGCTGCTCCAACAGTAGTGGCAACATAAAAAGAAAAGAAAAAACGGAATGTCAAAATATCCACCGCGGTGGCTGAGACCAGAGCCATTGAGTAATGGTTGAGACGAAGCAGTGAAAGGTCCTGAAAGATACATAACGTCAGTCTTACCCAATACCCACTTTTTCTGTCCCTCAGAGTGGGGGAGATGCAGAACATCACCACGGTCAAGGAGCAGGTGGAGCTCCGAGGCCTGGAGAAGTTCACCAACTACAGCATCCAGGTGCTGGCCTACACCCAGGCCGGGGACGGAGTCCGCTCCAACGTGCTCTACATCCAGACCCGAGAAGACTGTGAGTATATTATATATATATATAGAACACTAGAAGACTGTGAGTATATTATATATATATAGAACACTTGACTGTGAAATCTATAGGACTGACTGGGACCAAAACTGGGGGGGAAAGAAAAACAGGCTGTTTTTTTTTTTGTTGCGACCGAAGGTCGCACAATGCAAGGAATAAATGCATTGGCCATGTATCCGAAGGAAGTTTGATCCAATCACTTTTAGATTTCTCCAGTTTAATCCTGAGTTTAAGTTTTGTAGTGTTCAAAATCTGATTTTAGGCATGCCTAAAATCAGATCTTGAACACTACAAAACTTAAACCTCCAGGAAAATCCGTGTTGAGGTTCTTAATCCACTGTTTTTCATTAAAACGTCTTTGTCCTAAAACTGTCCAGTTGGGGTTGTGTTGAAGTCCAGCGCATTTTAGAGCTTCAATGCCGTGCGCCATGAAATGTTGTACCAATCTTGTGGTTGTCTTTTTGGCATTGTTAATATTGTATCTGTGTCGTCCCAGCCTAGTACCTATTGTTTTACCTGTTTCTCCAACATATTGTAAACCACATTTTTCACATGTGATTAAGTAAATGCAGTTGCTGGTTCTGGCTGTTATTTGTTGTTTAATCTCTAAAACGCGTTTTGTGGTTCTATTTTTTACTAATTGTTTGGGTTTGAAGTATTCTGGTCCCTGGCGTGCTGGTGTGTTGATTTATTTTAGCTTAGTAGTTGTGATTTGACTATTCCTGTGTAGGAGTGTGTCGGGTGGAATGACATTTTGTGTAATAGGGGCCAGGGCGTGAGTGTCTAGTTTCCCATTTGTGTTAAAGTGTGGGCCCTTGAAGATTGTTACATCAAGAAAGTCAATCCTTTCTGTGTGTGTCACATATTTGAAGTTGAACACCTCCTTGGCACCCCATGGTAATATAAGGGGGGGGGGGGGGGGCTATAGACAGTCTACAGACAGTCAGGAGGACTACAGTGGAGGTCTGGAGGTCTACAGACAGTCAGGAGGACCACAGTGGAGGAGGTCTGGAGGTCTACAGACAGTCAGGAGGACCACAGTGGAGGAGGTCTGGAGGTCTACAGACAGTCAGGAGGACCACAGTGGAGGAGGTCTGGAGGCCTACATACATAGACGGGGCCTTGGAAAGCTGAGCTGGCTGATTAAAGCCTCTTTGTGCTCTGATGTGCCATTAACACTGCTAATGAGAATTAAGAAGTGTGTGTGTGTGTGTGTGCGTGTGCGTGTGTGTGTGTGTGTGTGTGTGTGTGTGTGTGTGTGTGTGTGTGTGTGTGCGTGTGTGTGTGTGTGCGTGTGTGTGTGTGTGTGTGTGTGTGTGTGTGTGTGTGTGTGTGTGTGCGTGTGCACGTGAGCCCCCCGGCTCAGAACACAGCACAAGGAGCGGGATTAATTCTTTGTGGATTAGAGTGAATTAATTTTGTGCTTACAGGGGCGGGCTGTGGATTACATCCATATATCCTCCCCTCTCTCTCTCCTCAAGGGAGTGTGTGTGTGTGTGTGTGACTGTGTGTGTGTGTGTGTGTGTGTGTGTGTGTGTGTGTGTGTGTGTGTGTGTGTGTGTCTGTGTGTGTCTGTGTGTCTGTGTGTGTGTGTGTGTGTGTCTGTGTGTGTGTGTGTGTGTGTGTGTGTGTCTGTGTGTGTCTGTGTGTGTGTCTGTGTGTGTGTGTGTGTGTGTGTGTGTGTGTGTGTGTGTGTGTGTGTGTGTGTGTGTGTGTGTGTGTGTGTGTGTGTGTGTGTGTCTGTGTCTGTGTCTGTGTGTGTGTGTGTGTGTGTGTGTGTGTGTGTGTGTGTGTGTGTGTGTGTGTGGCAGACTTTATTTACAGTTTGCAGTTTAGAATTGCAGCCGTCCGTGGGTGCTCTTTGAGAGCGGTTTTGAAGGAATAAAGGGATTCACGTGCGTGCGTGCGTGCGTGTGTGCGTGCGTGCGTGCGTGCGTGATTCATGACTTTGTGCATGCATGTGTGTGTGTGTGTTGATGTGCCAAGCTAAGTGTTTCTCTTTTTCTGATTCTCTGATGCGTGTTGACACAATGTCCAGAGGCTCTCTCTCTCTCTCTCTCTCTCTCTCTCTCTCTCTCTCTCTCTCTCTCTACTGTATGTAACAGTGAATGAGGTCTCGTGCAAAGAGAGCATCCTCAGTCTGTCACTTTGTCTGGACTCTCTCCGTCTGTCTGTCTCTGATTCAGACAGACAGACAGACTTGCAATGGGTCTGGTGGTCCACACATAAGATTCAGTGGGTCTGGTGGTCCACACATAAGATTCAATGGGTCTGGTGGTCCACACATAAGATTCGCTACACCACCAAGATATACCCTGCATTATGATCTACACATTCTACTGTATATCTGTCTAAAGACTTCCTAATAGATGCCTAAGACGTACAGTATGGCCCGAGTTAAATCTATACCTTTGGTCCAGGTATAGACACAGACATACAGACGGCTTTCCGTTCATTCAGCCTTCATCCGCATTGTTTAAAATCTATATATATTCACCTGTTGTTTTCTTTTTTTTGGTCAAATATGTTTTTTTTGAACAGATTATAAATTATTACAAACAATATGATATGAAATACTTTTTTTTTATGAAACAAAAATGAAAGATTTTTTTTTAAATAAAGACAAAAAAGATAAAGAAATCCCTTAACCCTCTCCCACCCATACTGCTCAGTGACATTGCATACTATATAATAAGATGATAGAAAGCTCATGGAAAACATCTGAAAAGAAAATGGCGTATACAGTCAACCATATCAATGGTATCCTGTCTATTAATCGTTTCTACTCAGGTAATGGACAAAGGGGCAGCCAAACCTTATCAAACTGTCTCTCCCTGTTTCTCAGGAAATACCTTATTGTCTCAAGATGAAGTGTACTAGTCATTTCATTTAACCATGAGTGCTTAAATGCAGGAGCCTCTTCCTTCTTCCAGTGTGTCAGAATTAGTTTTTTCGCTGTAATCAGACCATATGAGAAGAGTTGTTTCTGTGCTCTCGTCAACATAGGCCACCTGTTGTTTTCTTAGCGTCGTTGTTAGCGCCCCCGCTATAGGCTCCATGGAAGAAACGGGCCGAATCCGTTCATGTGCACGTGCGCGTGCACGGACTTTACTAGCAGTATGAGACGTGCAGAAAGTGGCAGGGGCTGAAATCCCGTGAGAGGGCACTTTTGGACGAAAGTTGCGAAAATAGCAGATCTACAAGCTCTCAACGCGTCGCAGCGCGGCGCGTTGAGAGCTTGTAGATCTGCTATTTTCGGGGCGCATCCCAGCACTCTTTAGCTAGTGGAGATGCGGTGTGTGTGTGTAACGACATGGGCTTCCAAACAAAATTTGTTCAACTCAAAATACTGTGTTCAAGTTCAGGAGACCTCGGAAAAAAAGTAATTCTCCTGAATGCTGCCGTTCCGGTATATATATGCATGACATGGAAAGGAAAGGAGTGGCATTTGCATTTTTTTCACCATGTAGTAAAAAAACGTATAAACGCACAACAGACAGTCATTCAATTGAGTATGAATTAGCGTACACAGTTTAACAATTTATTTATGTCCACACACACACAGGGAAAGCATATACAGGAACACAAATATTTTAAGGTGCAGTAAAGGTTACATTCATAAACTCATGGATACTGTATGTCCTCATGATATAATACACATTTTGGTGTTAGCATTATGTTATGCTTTAGCTATTGAAAAATAGCAGATCTACAAGCTCGTAGCGCGCCACCGAGTGGCGCGCTACGAGCTTGTAGGTCTGCTGTTTTTTTTAAACTGTCAGGATTTAGAAGACATTTTTAGAATCTGATCTCAGTTCAAAATGCGTTAAAGAACCACCATTCTTCTGTGCGTTAGAATCTGATCTCAGGTCAGAATGGGTTAAGGGCACAAGCCTGTGGCAGCTCCGCCATAAAGGGCAGCGGAAACCATGGCACACTTTGCCAGCCTTGCGTGTTGCCTTGTCTTTGGGCAAAGCATCCCAGGTTGTGGAAACCCTCCAGACAACCAGTCCGTGGGTATATATGTCCTATAGGCTGGATCACCGTAGGAAACAAAGTTCTTATAGTCTTGCACTGTTGCTTGGTGTTAACCCATTCTGACCTGAGATCAGATTCATACGAGGTTTCCACGGGACACACACTGGTCTGATTAACCCATTCTGACCTGAGATCAGATTCTAAAAATGTCAGTCGTTCTTCGAATTTTTCAAAAATAGCAGACCTACAAGCTCGTATCGCGCCACTCGGTGGCGCGATATGAGCTTGTAGATCTGCTATTTTTCAATAGCTAAAGCATAACATGATGCCAACACCAAAATGGGTGCCCGGTCAGAATGGGTTAAAGTGCTCTCTGTATAGTTGTTCTCATGCAAGTGCCTGGAAGTCCACCCGTTGCTATTCCGGGGTTAGTCCGACAGCGGACGGACATACTAATGGAAGTCCGCCGAGTCTATGTTGCCTCTCTTTCCCAGTAAGCTGTTCATGGGAGGGGCCGTCAGGTAGCGTTGGCTGTTGGTATAGATTCCACTGGTGAATATGGTGCCTTCTTGTATGCAAGTTACATATAGTCCATAGAAATTTCAAATGCGTCCATGCACCTACTACGTTGACGATGGTAGTTATACAACGGAGCAGTTTAACGCCATGCCCAGGACACGCTGGGCGCGTGCACGCACGCACGCACGCACGTACAAACACACGCACGCACGCACGCACGTACAAACACAAACGGAGAGAGAGAGAGAGAGAGGAAGAGAGACAGAAACTCGTACACCTCTTTCATGTCCTTTCCAAGGCCTCTCACTCTCTTGGGGACCCAAAGCTCGTGGAGGCTTTGAATATGCTTATTGTTGTGTGTGTGTGTGCGCGCCTGTGTGTGTGTGTGTGTGGGTGGGGGGGGGGGGGGGCGTGTGTGCTTGTGTGACATTTACACATGGTGCATTTGCATCTAATTGAGACGTTTTTGTTGTGGTTGTCAGGGCCGGTGCCCTGACCTTATCCTCGTGTGTTCATGGTCCGTTATGAAGCCACTTCACTTCAGCCTGTAAGCATGTAAACACACATATGGCCTGTATTGTTTGACATATGGCCAGGCCCCCCCCCCCTCCTCTCTCTCTCCCCTTGCCCTTGTCCTTGTCTCCCTCCTCTGTTTCCCCGCTGCTGGGGGCATTAAGTCAATTGAGCTTATTTAATGGGAATCTATGACGAGTAAATCTGCACACAAACACTTCTGTAAGACCCTCCAATCCCTCTGCACTATACGCACACGCACGCCTGCGCGTATCGCACACACACACACACACACACAGACACACACACACACACACACACACACACACACACACACACACACACACACACACAGACACACACGCACACACACACGCACACGCACACGCACACACACACACGCACACGCACACACACACGCACACGCACACGCACACGCACACGTACACAGAAGAAAAGGGTCTTCTTTGACGGTGGAGTGCTCGGGCGGCTGTGGCTCAAGAGGTAAAAGAGCAGGTCGTCCAGCGATCCGTGGGTCGTCGGTTCGAATCCCGGCTCCTCCTCCTCCTCCTCCTCCTGTCCACATGTCAAAGTGTCCTTGGGGGCAAAGACACTGAACCCCACCTCATGCCTCCAGTGGTCGCCACCGTTGGTGTGTGAACGTGGGAGGTGAGGACGCCGCTTCACCTCCCAATGTACCAATGAATGGACCCATTGTGAAGCGCTTTGAGTAGGCATAGAAAAGAGCTATGAAAATGCCATCCATTATTATTATTATCCCATTTTGGACTGAGATCGATAAAAAAAAGGCTTCAAAATCCTACATTTTTCTGAAGAACCCATGTTGTTCTATGTCAGTGGTGCTCAACCTTTTTCATGTCAAGGACCCCCAGAATTATCTCTATTGGGCCACGGACCTCCCCATCTCAAAATATGTAGTTCAAGGGACCCCCCCCCCAGAAGCCAATATTTTAGTTAAAAACGTTCGCGCTGAAATATATATTCAAAGATTTGCGCCACATTTTCACGACTTTTCAAAAATAGCAGACCTACAAGCTCGTAGCGCGCCACTCGGTGGCGCGCTACGAGCTTGTAGATCTGCTATTTTTTCAATAGCTAGAGGATAACCTAATGCTTAAAACACCAAAATGGGTTATTATTGTCAATATTTTGTCCGAGTGACATCCACTAACTGATCCTTCTACACGCCCTGAAACACCTGTCACTCATTGTTTTCACCCTCTCTCTCTCTCTCTCTCTCTCTCTGTGATTCAGACCCCGGACCGCCCGCGGGCATCAAAGCCGTGCCCTCCTCCGCCAGCAGCGTGGTGGTGTCCTGGCTCCCCCCGCACAAACCAAACGGAATCATCCGCAAATACACCATCTACTGCTCCAGCCCCGGGTCGGGCCAACCGGTGAGTTACCATGGGGGAATTAAAAAACTTTTGTAGGCACAATGCAAGGAATAAATGCATTCGCCATGTATCCGAAGGAAGTCTGATCCAATCACTTTTAGATTTCTCCAGTTTAATCCTGAGTTTAAGTTTTGTTGTGTTCAAGATCTGATTTTAGGCATGTTTAAGCCTCCAGGAAAATCCGTGTTGATGTTCTTAATCCACTGTTTTTCATTAAAACGTCTTTGTCCTACTGTCCAGTTGGGGTTGTGTTGAAGTCCAGCGCATTTTAGAGCTTCAATGCCGTGAGCCATGAAATGTTGCACAAATCTTGTGGTTGTCTTTTTGGCATTGTTAATATTGTATCTGTGTCGTCCCAGCCTAGTACCTATTGTTTTACCTGTCTCACCGACATATTGTAAACCACATTTTTCTCATGTGATTAAGTAAATGCAGTTGCTGGTTCTGGCTGTTATTTGTTGTTTTGATTATGATTAACAATGAGAAATATATACAGTATATATATATATATATATATATATATATATATATATATATAGCAGATCTACAAGCCCACAACGTGCCACACTGCGAGTTGTGAGCATGAAGATCGTCTATTTTAGCTACTGTAGTACGCCAGGTATGATACAGAGTTCCATGGTTAATCAGACCAATTGATTCAGTCAATTATATAAAAGAACAAAACAATCATATAATATTTGTTTAGTGTCGATTCGTTGGTATACTTGCTTTGGACATACGAGGTTTCTATATGATATTAACGATACATTTTTGGTTCAGATGGCTATAGTCCTTTCATGTTTATAGAGGGCAGGGATGAACAGTCTGGTTATAGAGAGATGAACAGTCTGGTTATAGAGAGATGAACAGTCTGGTTATAGAGAGATGAACAGTCTGGTTATAGAGAGATGAACAGTCTGGTTATAGAGAGATGAACAGTCTGGTTATAGAGATGAACAGTCTGGTTATAGAGAGATGAACAGTCTGGTTATAGAGAGGTGAACAGTGTGGTTATAGAGAGATGAACAGTCTGGTTATAGAGAGATGAACAGTCTGGTTATAGATGAACAGTCTGGTTATAGAGATATGAACAGTCTGGTTATAGAGAGATGAACAGTCTGGTTATAGAGAGATGAACAGTCTGGTTATAGAGAGGTGAACAGTCTGGTTATAGAGAGATGAACAGTCTGGTTATAGAGAGATGAACAGTCTGGTTATAGAGAGATGAACAGTCTGGTTATAGAGAGATGAACAGTCTGGTTATAGAGAGATGAACAGTCTGGTTATAGAGAGATGAACAGTCTGGTTATAGAGAGGTGAACAGTGTGGTTATAGAGAGATGAACAGTCTGGTTATAGAGAGATGAACAGTCTGGTTATAGAGAGGTGAACAGTCTGGTTATAGAGATGAACAGTCTGGTTATAGAGAGATGAACAGTCTGGTTATAGAGATGAACAGTCTGGTTATAGAGATGAACAGTCTGGTTATAGAGATGAACAGTCTGGTTATAGAGAGATGAACAGTCTGGTTATAGAGAGATGAACAGTCTGGTTATAGAGATGAACAGTCTGGTTATAGATGAACAGTCTGGTTATAGAGAGATGAACAGTCTGGTTATAGAGAGATGAACAGTCTGGTTATAGAGATGAGCAGTCTGGTTATAGATGAACAGTCTGGTTATAGAGAGATGAACAGTCTGGTTATAGAGAGATGAACAGTCTGGTTATAGAGATGAACAGTCTGGTTATAGAGAGATGAACAGTGTGGTTATAGAGAGATGAACAGTCTGGTTATAGAGAGATGAACAGTCTGGTTATAGAGAGATGAACAGTCTGGTTATAGAGAGATGAACAGTCTGGTTATAGAGAGATGAACAGTCTGGTTATAGAGAGATGAACAGTCTGGTTATAGAGAGATGAACAGTCTGGTTATAGAGAGATGAACAGTCTGGTTATAGAGAGATGAACAGTCTGGTTATAGAGAGATGAACAGTCTGGTTATAGAGAGATGAACAGTCTGGTTATAGAGAGATGAACAGTCTGGTTATAGAGAGATGAACAGTCTGGTTATAGAGAGATGAACAGTCTGGTTATAGAGATGAACAGTCTGGTTATAGATGAACAGTCTGGTTATAGAGAGATGAACAGTCTGGTTATAGAGAGATGAACAGTCTGGTTATAGAGATGAACAGTCTGGTTATAGAGAGATGAACAGTCTGGTTATAGAGAGATGAACAGTCTGGTTATAGAGAGATGAACAGTCTGGTTATAGAGAGATGAACAGTCTGGTTATAGAGAGATGAACAGTCTGGTTATAGAGAGATGAACAGTCTGGTTATAGAGAGATGAACAGTCTGGTTATAGAGAGATGAACAGTCTGGTTATAGAGAGATGAACAGTCTGGTTATAGAGAGATGAACAGTCTGGTTATAGAGAGATGAACAGTCTGGTTATAGAGAGATGAACAGTCTGGTTATAGAGATGAACAGTCTGGTTATAGAGATGAACAGTCTGGTTATAGAGATGAACAGTCTGGTTATAGATGAACAGTCTGGTTATAGAGAGATGAACAGTCTGGTTATAGAGATGAACAGTCTGGTTATAGATGAACAGTCTGGTTATAGAGAGATGAACAGTCTGGTTATAGAGAGATGAACAGTCTGGTTATAGAGATGAGCAGTCTGGTTATAGATGAACAGTCTGGTTATAGAGAGATGAACAGTCTGGTTATAGAGAGATGAACAGTCTGGTTATAGAGAGATGAACAGTCTGGTTATAGAGAGATGAACAGTCTGGTTATAGAGGACATGGAGGAACACGGTAAAGATGGAAGCTCATAAACATGGTTGTGAAAAGGGTGGCCAGGTTGTTTTTCTCTTCTTTTTTTTGTTACGCATCGCGTTGTCGCATTTTATCTGACACGATAAGAATAGCACTTTGATTTGATTTGGATCTCTCTCTCTCTCTCTCTCTCTCTCTCTCTCTCTCTCTCTCTCTCTCTCTCTCTCTCTGTGTGTGTGTGTGTGGTCTAGTGCTGCAGTCTCAGCAGGCTGCAAGTGTGTGTGTGCGCGTGTGTGTGTGTGTGTGTGTGTGTGTGTGTGTGTGTGTGTGTGTGTGTGTGTGTGTGTGTGTGTGTGTGTGTGTGTGTGTGTGTGTGTGTGTGTGTGTGTGTGTGTGTGTGTGTGTGTGTGTGAGTGAGTGTGTGTGTTAAATGAGCCCTCTCTCATACTGCAGTGTGTGTGCGTGCAAGCTTTACCCTCCAGCTTCATTTGCATATCTGCGTCTCATCACGTTGCCAGGACAACCTCATCTGTTCATCAACGCGGGGAGAAAACAAGCAATGAACACGCACGCACACACACACGCACACACACACACACACACACACACGCACACACACACACACACACACACACACACACACACGCAAGCACACATGCACGCACACGCACTATAAAACACCACATAAATGTACATGCACTCAGTTTTCCTCATTCACAAATTACACCTCTCTCTCTCGCTCTCTCTCTCTCTCTCTCTCTCTCTCTCTCTCCATAGCCCCCATGTAGAGAGAAGGATGATTACTATGTAAATGAGTACGACCAGAGAGAAGGGGTGTGTGTGTGTGTGTGTGTGTGTGTGTGTGTGTGTGTGTGTGTGTGTGGGGGGGGGGGGGGGGGGGTGCTTTTGTTCCTCGTTTCATTATCTCGCTCTATCGTTCCCCGGATCGCTGCTATCTCCACGCCGGAGGAATATTTTAATATCCGTTACAGCAAAACACACCATGTAACCCCCCCCCCCCCTCCCCAAAACACACACACACACACACATGCGCACACACACACACACACACACACACACACACACACACACACACACACACACACACACACACACACACACACACACACATAATACTGTATGCATGCACCCACCCTCTCGTGTATATTTTATATATATGTTCGGAATAAATAAATAAATGAGATGAGAAAACCCATCTGTCTCATGCTTACACACCTGAGATTATGGCTTCCTAATGGTATAAGTATAGGGAAGGAGAGGGAAGGAAGGAGAGGGATGCGGGATTTAGATACGACAAGAAGAAACAAAATGGTGGTTGATGAGCAGATAATAGATGCGCTGACAGAGAGAGAGAGAGAGAGAAGTGGACCCGTTTTCGTTACACTGGTCATTCATCCCCGTGCGAATATGGAATACTGGACTACTCGCCCCGGTGCTTGCCCGTTTTTCCTCCTCCGGAATTTTCCCCAGTGAGGGGGATAACTTTGTAATATGCTATTGGCTGTTTGTATTCTTTTTGGAAAAGTATAAAAAGATACTGCTGTGGAAAGGCTATATTATTTGACTTATATTGAACCTATAAACAATTTAGTATTATTTAGTATATGTAAGGTTTTGCCCCCTCAAATGGTACCTCGTCAGATAATCCCCACATTATCCTACAACAACTTCTGTGAACAGACTTCACTGTAGTAGCTTTTCATAAATTATATTTGTACTTAGGCTGTTCTGCTGTCATGAAAGTTTATAGTTAGAGAAATTCACTGTCCAGCCTCTCCCACCCCTCACTGGGGAAAATTCTGGGAGGAAAACCGAAACGAGGCGAGTAGTCTTGTTACCCGAATATGAAGGCAGCCGCGGGGGTAATATTATATGAGACAATATCCAAACAGGAGAATATCTCTCCTGACTCGCCCCAAGTTCATCCAAGTTCTTCCAACGGATGCTCACTTAAAACAGACACTGCCCAGTTTCTACCAATACGTGACATAATGCCCAACAAGACGTGAAAACGTGACTCTTGATTTATGCTTTGGAAATATAAAGGACGCGTATACGGTATAGCCACCGAAAAATGGAGCTCGGGAGTTCCGATCATAATGCGGTCCACCTGGTTCCCACGTTACAAACAGAGACTCAAAACAAGCACACCTGAAGTGAAAGACATTCTGAAGTGGAGTGAGGAGTCACTTGACTGTCTTAAAGGACCACTTCACCACTTTTCAACCTATCTTAATATAATAGGTCCTCACTAATAATCATGAAAAAATTGGGAAAAAATTCTACTCGGTCTGTGTCTCATAGGGGGGCAATAATAATCATGATAAAATGGCACGATTTCTTTCTACTCAGTCTGTGTCTCATAGGAGGGCTGTGGGCAGTTCAGAAACCGTCTTCCAGTGACATCATCGATGGGGAATACAAGCTAATAGAAACTGCAGGCTTTCTAGTCCTGAAAAGTTGCAATGCGAAAATGGAAGCCATCGTTCTCACGATAATACAAATCTAAACATTTTTGTAAAAAAAATCTTGTTTAAAAAAAATCTGCCTAATGATGATGTCACTAGAGGACGGTTTCTAAACTGCCCACAGCCCTCCTTTGAGACACAAACTGAGTAGAAAGAAATCGTGCCATTTTATCATGATTATTATTGAGGACCTATTATATGAAGATAGGTTGAAAAGTGGTCCTTTAAGGGGTGTTTTGATTGCACTTTATGTTTAATGACACATGTGCTGATCTTGATGAACTTAACTCTGTTGTAACGCAATACATACAGTTTTGTATAAATAGCGTTATACCATCCAAACGGATCAAAGTGTTTCCAAATGACAAACCATGTATGAATAAGGAAATGAAAGAAGCATTATATAGGACAAAAAAAACGTGCTTTTGAACAAGGGGATCTAGTTCAAGTGAAATTAACTCAGAAAGAGATCAAACGGATAACTAGTGAATGTAAACATAACTACAAACTTAAAATTGAGAGGCAAATGAGGGATACCGATGTACGTCAAGCCTGGAAGGGGTTGTATACAATGGTAGGAATAAACACATCAACACTAGTGATGATATGTCTTTTGCCAATGAGCTAAAATACCTTTTATGGCAGATTTGATACTTTTTGATTTTTCCACTGAACGCAATCTGTTAAGGGAACAATTCAGCAGTAGTGAGTCCATTACTATTACAGAGGAGGAGGTGCGTAGAACCCTCAATAGAATTAACCCACGCAAAGCACCGGGTACCGATGGGATAAGGGGATATGTGCTTAAGGAGTGTAGGGAGCAGCTCAGCCCTGTACTGAGACACATGTTCCAGGTAGGGAGCAGCTCAGCCCTGTACTGAGACACATGTTCCAGGTAGGGAGCAGCTCAGCCCTGTACTGAGACACATGTTCCAGGTAGGGAGCAGCTCAGCCCTGTACTGAGACACATGTTCCAGGTAGGGAGCAGCTCAGCCCTGTACTGAGACACATGTTCCAGGTAGGGAGCAGCTCAGCCCTGTACTGAGACACATGTTCCAGGTAGGGAGCAGCTCAGCCCTGTACTGAGACACATGTTCCAGGTAGGGAGCAGCTCAGCCCTGTACTGAGACACATGTTCCAGGTAGGGAGCAGCTCAGCCCTGTACTGAGACACATGTTCCAGGTAGGGAGCAGCTCAGCCCTGTACTGAGACACATGTTCCAGGTAGGGAGCAGCTCAGCCCTGTACTGAGACACATGTTCCAGGTAGGGAGCAGCTCAGCCCTGTACTGAGACACATGTTCCAGGTAGGGAGCAGCTCAGCCCTGTACTGAGACACATGTTCCAGGTAGGGAGCAGCTCAGCCCTGTTCTGAGACACATGTTCCAGGTAGGGAGCAGCTCAGCCCTGTTCTGAGACACATGTTCCAGGTAGGGAGCAGCTCAGCCCTGTACTGAGACACATGTTCCAGGTAGGGAGCAGCTCAGCCCTGTACTGAGACACATGTTCCAGGTAGGGAGCAGCTCAGCCCTGTACTGAGACACATGTTCCAGGTAGGGAGCAGCTCAGCCCTGTACTGAGACACATGTTCCAGGTAGGGAGCAGCTCAGCCCTGTACTGAGACACATGTTCCAGGTAGGGAGCAGCTCAGCCCTGTACTGAGACACATGTTCCAGGTAGGGAGCAGCTCAGCCCTGTACTGAGACACATGTTCCAGGTAGGGAGCAGCTCAGCCCTGTACTGAGACACATGTTCCAGGTAGGGAGCAGCTCAGCCCTGTACTGAGACACATGTTCCAGGTAGGGAGCAGCTCAGCCCTGTTCTGAGACACATGTTCCAGGTAGGGAGCAGCTCAGCCCTGTTCTGAGACACATGTTCCAGGTAGGGAGCAGCTCAGCCCTGTACTGAGACACATGTTCCAGGTAGGGAGCAGCTCAGCCCTGTACTGAGACACATGTTCCAGGTAGGGAGCAGCTCAGCCCTGTACTGAGACACATGTTCCAGGTAGGGAGCAGCTCAGCCCTGTTCTGAGACACATGTTCCAGGTAGGGAGCAGCTCAGCCCTGTACTGAGACACATGTTCCAGGTAGGGAGCAGCTCAGCCCTGTACTGAGACACATGTTCCAGGTAGGGAGCAGCTCAGCCCTGTACTGAGACACATGTTCCAGGTAGGGAGCAGCTCAGCCCTGTACTGAGACACATGTTCCAGGTAGGGAGCAGCTCAGCCCTGTACTGAGACACATGTTCCAGGTAGGGAGCAGCTCAGCCCTGTACTGAGACACATGTTCCAGGTAGGGAGCAGCTCAGCCCTGTACTGAGACACATGTTCCAGGTAGGGAGCAGCTCAGCCCTGTTCTGAGACACATGTTCCAGGTAGGGAGCAGCTCAGCCCTGTTCTGAGACACATGTTCCAGGTAGGGAGCAGCTCAGCCCTGTACTGAGACACATGTTCCAGGTAGGGAGCAGCTCAGCCCTGTTCTGAGACACATGTTCCAGGTAGGGAGCAGCTCAGCCCTGTACTGAGACACATGTTCCAGGTAGGGAGCAGCTCAGCCCTGTACTGAGACACATGTTCCAGGTAGGGAGCAGCTCAGCCCTGTACTGAGACACATGTTCCAGGTAGGGAGCAGCTCAGCCCTGTACTGAGACACATGTTCCAGGTAGGGAGCAGCTCAGCCCTGTACTGAGACACATGTTCCAGGTAGGGAGCAGCTCAGCCCTGTACTGAGACACATGTTCCAGGTAGGGAGCAGCTCAGCCCTGTACTGAGACACATGTTCCAGGTAGGGAGCAGCTCAGCCCTGTACTGAGACACATGTTCCAGGTAGGGAGCAGCTCAGCCCTGTACTGAGACACATGTTCCAGGTAGGGAGCAGCTCAGCCCTGTACTGAGACACATGTTCCAGGTAGGGAGCAGCTCAGCCCTGTACTGAGACACATGTTCCAGGTAGGGAGCAGCTCAGCCCTGTACTGAGACACATGTTCCAGGTAGGGAGCAGCTCAGCCCTGTACTGAGACACATGTTCCAGGTAGGGAGCAGCTCAGCCCTGTACTGAGACACATGTTCCAGGTATATCGCTAGATACACACTATATACCAAAAGCGTGGAAGACCTCGCTTATAGTTCCAGTGCCGGAAATGTCTAATCCCAAAGTCCTTAACGACTATCGGCCAGTTGCCTTGACATCATTGTTAATAAAAAAGCTTGGAGCGCATTATCTTAAATAACCTCCTTAATAATGTGCAACATGAAATGGACCCCTTGCAATTTGCATATAGAAAGGGGAGGGGCACTGATGATGCTCTTCTTCTTATGCTTAATAAAATCTACTACCATCTAGAAAGATAAACCTCAAAAGAAACGATATGCTCGAGTATACTCTTTGTAGACTTCTCCTCTGCGTTTAACACAATGAGACCTCATATTTTGATGAGGAAACTCTTTGATATGGGTGTTAACACCAATATCATCAGGTGGGTGGAGTCATTCCTGACTGAGCGGGTACAACAGGTCAAGGTGAATAAAGCAATATCTTTACGACCAACACGGGGGCTCCGCGAGGGAGCGAGATTTCACCGGTATTGTTCATGCTGTACACAAGCGACGTGAAAAATGTTAGCGCAAATCTTTGAATAATATAATATATTCTTGCAGAGCGAACGTTTTTTAACTCGAATCTTTGCTTCTGTGGCGTCGTCCCTGGAACGACATATTTTCAGATGGTACGCGGCCAAGTACAGACAATTCTGGGTGTTCCCTGACGTGAAAAAGGTTGAGCGCCACTGACAGAAACATAGGGTTTTTCAGAAAACTGGTATAGGATTTAGAAGCATTATTATTTTATTTTGATTCGGCCTCAGGTCTAAATGGGTTAACCCATTCTGAACGGGAACCCATTTAGGTGTTAGCATCATGTTATGCTTTAGCTATTGAAAAATAGCAGATCTACAAGCTCATAGCGCGCCACCGAGTGGCGCGCTACGAGCTTGTAGGTCTGCTATTTTTGAAAAATCGAAGAACGACTGACATTTTTTGAAAATCTGATCTCAGGTCAGAATGGGTTATAATCAGACCAGTGTGTGTGTCCAGTGGAAACCTCGTATGAATCTGATCTCAGGTCAGAATGGGTTAACAAAGCTATATACTCGTTATTTTGTTGTATACAATATGTACAGTATGTGGATATAGTACAGCATACAGTATGCTGGAGATGAGAGGAATTGGCCCAAAAAAAAAAAAAGAGGAAAAGAAAAAAGCTGCTTCTGGCAGGAGGAACGCGGGGCAGCGAGGAGACGCGGAGGAGGAGGAGGAGGTGGAGACAGAGAACGCGGCGAGGAGAGGAGGGAGAGAACGGAGTGAGACGAGAGGAACGGGGCGAACGAAGCAGCGAGAGAGGGAATATGAATATAGAATAATAACACACAGGGAAAGACCCGCTGGAATGCTCCTCCTGACTGCCTGCCTGCTCATGAATGTGAAAATCAACATGAATACCCCCCCAATGTCATTTTATCCCAGAATAGACCGTTCTGCAGGCTGACACATAACGCACGCACAATCGCACACGCACGCACGCACGCGCACACATGCACACAGTGAGAATCTCTCAGAGTCTTCGCACCCTTATGGGTCCATTTGGTTCCACGTATATGCACTCTCTGAGTTACAGATGCCTATTTGTGCCTGTCGACTGTATACACGTTCTTACTCATAAGTGAGTCGTGTGTGTGTGTGTGTGTGTGTGTGTGTGTGTGTGTGTGTGTGTGTGTGTGTGTGCGTGTGCACATGTGTGCGTGCGCGCGCATGCGTGTGTCTGTGTGTGTAGAGCCTCATTGCACAAATAGCAGATCTACAAGCTCACAACGTTTCGCAGAGCAACTCATCGAGATCTTGTAACTCTAATGTCAGCCCTGATTAGGCCCTTATGTTATATGTCTCAGCTGTGCAAGAGTAAAACAGTGCCAGCACTATGACTGGGAGATTTCAATGGGCCTCAATGGGAAAGACATATGCCCGAACAAATTGCTCTATGGCAAAAAGTAAGTCGAATGCAAAACAATTGTCAGGCCTGAATGGATTAAATGGAGACTTTATGTATATTATTTACACATTCCAGTTCATACCCTGTGCTCACCGTGCGGCCGCCCCGCCCCTCCCCCTCCTCCTGTGTGTTAACCCTTCAGATGCCCAGCGAGTACGAGGCCAACCCGGAGCTGCTCTTCTACCGCATCACGCACCTCAACCACCGCCAGCAGTACCTCATCTGGTCCGCCGCCGTCACCACCGCGGGCCGCGGCAACGTCAGTGACAAGGTCACCGTGGAGCCCGCTGCCAAGGGTGAGAGAGAGAGAGAGACAGACACAGACACAGACACAGACACAGAAAGGAAAGGAAAGTTACTATGTTTACTCAGGGTAACTGGACTAAGCTCAAGAACTTGTTTACAGCCAGGCCCTGCTCAGACAGACAGACAGACAGACAGACTTATACTGGATGTATTGTCCACTAGTCCCTTCCTAACATTGTAATCTATTAATTTTTTTATTGACGAAATCGTCAGCATTTTTTGCCTTATTTTTAGTCATCGTAGCTTAGTTTTCATTTAATTTCCATGTAGTTTACGTCTCTCTTTTCTTTTCTTTTTTTTTTATATATTTTTTATCCCACGATTTTGTAACCCATTTTTCACCCCTGTGCCAATCATCTACTGTGATCCTGGGCTCTGCACCCTCCGCCAACCTGGGGAGAGCAACGGACTTAACTCATGCTCCCTTCATGCCTGAAGTGTCCAAGTTGCTCCTTTACAACCTGACAGGGGGGAGTTTCCCTGGTTGGACGTAGCGCGTGGAAGGAACACGTTATTCCAACCAGTTCTCTCTTTTCTATGTCTCCTCCATATCAGCTCCCGCTAAGATCCTGTCCTTCGGGGGCACAGTGACCACACCCTGGATGAAGGAGGTCCGACTGCCCTGTAGCTCAGTGGGAGAAGCCACTCCCACCATCAAATGGACCAAAGACAGGTCAGAAGAACCACTTAACCCATTGAGACCTGACATCGGAAAGAAAATGTCTTTCTAAATCTTATCCCCCCCAATGTGTGTTGTTTTTGGCAGCAAATTTCTATTTTAGTTTTAGTCATAGACTCTTGAATAGTTTTCATTTAGTTTTAGTCACATTTTAGTCACCTGGAATGTTTTAGTGTTTAGTGTATAGACTAAATATCATAAGATTTTAGTTGACTAAATCTAATCTAATTTAGTCGACTAAAATGCATTTTGGCGGGCCTTGATGCCGTCGTAATGACTGTTTACACTTGCTGAAAATAGCCGCTCTACAAATACAGTAGCTATCTACAAGAGCTTGTAGATCTTTCAGCATGTAACGAAGTGTGAAATCAGTTATACTGGATCTCTTGTCCACTAGTGACAGTCCCTTCTTAACATTTTGGCCTAGTTTTTATTTGTTGACAAAATCGTCCGTATATTTAGTCTTATAGTTTCAGTCATCATAGCTTAGTTTTAATTTAGTTTCCAAGTAGTTTTCGTCAGTGAAAAAAGGTAGTCGGTGAACAATTCTCGTCTTAGTTTTAGTCGACGAAAACAACACCGGTTCCTATACGTACCACCCAGGTATAGGAATCACTGAATCAGACACATTTTGTCTGGCTCTGCATCCTGAATAAGTCCCACGCCACCATGCAGTGAGGAGGATTATACTCACAGGAGGTGGACAGACGAGAGTGACTGTGCAGCTTCCATGGAGTGGGCGTACGAATCACAAACATACTCACCCCCGTCAGTGGAACGGCTTCAGGCTGTACTTGTTGATCATAATATTACAGAGGGATGGTTTCACGAAGACTGGAACCACTCTACAGTGGGGTTCTGGTCTGGACCCAGTGGGCTTGCATTCTTACCCTATTTTATAATTCAAGCTGTTTAAAAAATCATCAGACTAAAATCTAGACACATTTTGTTCTGCCTGGAACAAATGAACAAACACCCGCACACTGTCTTCAAATGCCCATTCTGAACGGGAACCCATTTTGGTGTTAGCATCATGTTATGCTTTAGCTATTGAAAAATAGCAGATCTACAAGCTCATAGCGCGCCACCGAGTGGCGCGCTACGAGCTTGTAGGTCTGCTATTTTAGAAAAATCGACTGACATTTTTTAGAATCTGATCTCAGGTCAGAATGGGTTAATCAGACTAGTGTGTGTCCAGTGCGGAAACCTCGTATGAATCTGATCTCAGGTCAGAATGGGTTAATATGGAAAACGGCAACGTTTCCCATGAAGGCGCGCATAATATAGGCCGGAACGTTGCTGTTTTGTTTCCCTATTAAAGTTGGTTCACTGCAGCGTTTGAAGACAGTGTGCGCCCGGTGTTTGTTCCTTTTTCATTGTCGGGCATGCACCGTGCCCTCTCCTCTACGCACCTGTCGCCTGTATAGGTGTGCAAAAGCTTTGTTTTTTTATCGTTCTGCCTGGAACAGGTGGGAGGGGACGGGGAGGACTGTTTGGGGGTCCTTGACATGAACGTGTTTCAGAAACACTGAGATACAGACGTTATGGTGATGTTGACATGAACATGTTTCAGAAAACACTGAGATACAGACGTTATGGTGATGTTGACATGAACATGTTTCAGAAAACACTGAGATACAGACGTTATGGTGATGTTGACATGAACATGTTTCAGAAAACACTGAGATACAGACGTTATGGTGATGTTGACATGAACATGTTTCAGAAAACACTGAGATACAGACGTTATGGTGATGTTGACATGAACATGTTTCAGAAAACACTGAGATACAGACGTTATGGTGATGTTGACATGAACATGTTTCAGAAAACACTGAGATACAGACGTTATGGTGATGTTGACATGAACATGTTTCAGAAAACACTGAGATACAGACGTTATGGTGATGTTGACATGAACATGTTTCAGAAAACACTGAGATACAGACGTTATGGTGATGTTGACATGAACATGTTTCAGAAAACACTGAGATACAGACGTTATGGTGATGTTGACATGAACATGTTTCAGAAAACACTGAGATACAGACGTTATGGTGATGTTGACATGAACATGTTTCAGAAAACACTGAGATACAGACGTTATGGTGATGTTGACATGAACATGTTTCAGAAAACACTGAGATACAGACGTTATGGTGATGTTGACATGAACATGTTTCAGAAAACACTGAGATACAGACGTTATGGTGATGTTGACATGAACATGTTTCAGAAAACACTGAGATACAGACGTTATGGTGATGTTGACATGAACATGTTTCAGAAAACACTGAGATACAGACGTTATGGTGATGTTGACATGAACATGTTTCAGAAAACACTGAGATACAGACGTTATGGTGATGTTGACATGAACATGTTTCAGAAAACACTGAGATACAGACGTTATGGTGATGTTGACATGAACATGTTTCAGAAAACACTGAGATACAGACGTTATGGTGATGATGCACGACGTGTCATCCTAATACGGTTATATGTTATGTCGTGCTTTACTCCATTTGTTCACACTTGACTCGGGGCAGGCGTCGGACTGTGGGGGGAAGTGGGAGAACACTGGACTATACTCGCCCCGGTGCTTGACCGTTTTTCCTCCGGAATTTTCCCCAGTGAGGGGGATAACTTTGTAATATGCTATTGGCTGTTTGTATTCTTTTTGGAAAAATATAAAAAGATACTCCTGTGGAAAGGCTATATTATTTGACTTATATTGAACCTATAAACAATTTTGTATTATTTAGTATTATGTAAGGTTTTGCCCCCTCAAATGGTACCTCGTCAGATAATCCCCACATTATCTTCTGTGAACAGACTTCACTGTAGTAGCTTTTCATACATTATATTTGTACTTAGGCTGTTCTGCTGTCATGAAAGTTTATAGTTAGAGAAATTCAAAGTCCAGGAAAAATTCTGGGAGGAAATAGAAACGGGGCGAGTAGTCGTGTTACCAAGTGGGACACACTTACTAGGGCCCCAGAATGTGGGGGGGGGGGGATCACACATGTGGGGGGGGGTCCACAGGGATTGCTTTTCCGAGGGCCCAGAATTTGATGCTATACCGTACGCCCCTGTTCACGCTAAACTTCCTCGAGCCACGCATTGACTCTTTTTTTATTCATTTCGAATGCTAAAATCTTGGTTTGCTAGTCAACACCAAGAGCATAAAAGACAAAATAAAATACATTATGAAAAGGCATTTGAATACAATTACATTATTATTAAACAGTTAAAAAAAAATTAAGAGAACAAGAACAAAGTTACTGTATTGTGCAGCACAAGATAAAAGGCAGTGGCAAACAGTCTTCGGCTTTGATTCAGAAGATCTGAGAATGTGAGCATACAGACCTGCGGTTTTGTGGAAGTTTTTTCCCCCTGATATGTGGCGCATGCATACAAACAAAATGCCCATGCTGCTAAAAGCTGTGAGCTTGTAGATCGGCTATTTTCAGCACGCAACCAAGTGCAAAATCAGCCAATTATCACGATGCCATCAAGGCCAGCTGCCAAAAACAATTGTATTTGACTATATTTCAACTGTAGATGCAGTCGACTAAAATCTTACGATATTTAAGTCAACTAAAAACTAGACTTAACACTGAAACATTTCAGTTGACTTGAAATGTTAATTGAAATTGTATTCAAAATACTATTGTAAGCGCCATTTGAGTCTCCTAATTGTGGTCAAGTTCAGGTTGCCATAGTTACACCCTGTCCCTAATGAATTGCAGGTGTTGTTGATAGGAGGCAAACTGTTTTCTGACTGTGCAGACACAGGGGACTGTTGCATTCACCACGTTGACTGTGTGCTACTTATGTTATTTGCATTCAAAGTATATAGGATTCTGGACAGTAAATAAATATAATTTAATATCCACTCAACAACGCACATTTTGGACCTCAGTTCTTTCAGCACACATCTAAACTTCATCCTCAACCGTCAGCAGCCAGTATACGGTAGCACCTAATATAGGGATTTAGGCGCTACAACTATAAGTAAAACTAACTCAAAATGTGCTGTCAAAATCAACACAAACTCTCTCTCCCTCTCTCCCTCCCTCTCTCTCCCTCCCTCCCTCTCTCCCTCCCCCTCTCTCTCTCTCTCTCTCTCTCAGTGAGGACACAGCCACCCTGTTGTCTCAGGACGGCCAGCGTGTCATCCTGGCCAACGGGACCCTGGTGCTGCGCTCGGTCAAGGCCGAAGACTCCGGCTACTACACGTGCACGGCCACCAACACGCTGGGCTTCGACACCATCATAGTTAACCTCCTCGTGCAAGGTGAGTGCACGAGAGGATGTCAACGATACACGCACACGCATGTAGGACTCACAGACAGACATTTTTTAGAGTCACGTCTGGAGTTTTAACCCATTTTGACCCGGGAACAATTCTGCAAATGTATTCGACTACATCCTGACTGTTTTCTTGAAAAAGCAGTTTTTCTATGTCAGTCGTTCTCGAACACTTTACGTGTCACTTTTCACGATTCTTATTAATATAGTTAATATAGGGATCCATTTTCGTCACCGCTTTTTACTATTTTGAAAAACATTTTTGAATAGTTCAACTAGCCAATCTATACATTGACACGTTGTGAGCTTGTATAGACTGGCCATTTTAACTATTCAAAAATGTTTTGCAAAATAGTAAAAAAAAAAAAAAAAGGCAAAGAAGTTTAGGGATAAGGGGTTTAGCGGTGACGAAAATGGAGCCCTATCACTCTCAATTTTACAATTTAAGGTCGACTTGAATAACCACTCCATCTCAATCATTATAGTCAACTTAAATTGAGATTATAACACCAGTTTGGATTAAAGTTCAATTAACGATAACCAACCGACTCCGTTGTTTTGAAATAAAGTATTAGGTTGTGGACTGGTTACCAGTGTGTGTGTGTGTGTGTGCATGTGTGTGTGTGTGTGTCTGTGTGTGTCTGTGTGCGTGCTTGCGTGCGTGCGTGCGTGCGTGCGTGCGTGCGTGCGTGTGTGCGTGCGTTTCCCTGCAGTCCCTCCGGACCAGCCCCGTCTAACCGTCTCCACCACCTCCACCTCCTCCATCACCCTGGCCTGGATCCCGGGCGACAACGGAGGCAGCTCCATCAGAGGTACGACCAACGCTGGCCATTATGGACCAGATAAAGGGCTTTAAATTGTAAAAAAAAATGTATGGAATGCATTAACCCATTCTGAACGGGAACCCATTCTGGTGTCAGCATTATGTTATGCTTTAGCTATTGAAAAATAGCAGATCTACAAGCTCATAGCGCGCCACAGAGTGAGCGCCGTCCCGTGAATTTGTTGCGCGTGTGCTTGTTCCGCGCAGCACACGCCCCTCCGCGGCTCACCAGACCTGGATTCTGTTTAGCTTTTTTTTTTTCCTACGCTTGCGTTGTTGCGCCACCTCTTCAACAGACCTGGTGGAGGAGACTCGCTTCACGTCTGCATGGTGGCCCTTTAGACGGCTAAAGAGGTGCTGATAAAGATCCGCGAACTGAACCAAACACTAAACATTTTGGATTAACTTTTATTGATGCCGTGAGCATCTCCAAGCGTCCATTCAATAAAGGAGAGAACACAACACCAATATGGGATAAGCGAATGTTTATTGGAAGGATTTTGGCAGCAGTTTAGCAAGTAGATATTTGGCAGGAGTTTAGCAAAATGGCAAACAGCAAATGGCAAAATTATGGCAGAGCATTATTTTGGCGATTAGACTCCCAATTGCATTTATTGGATAGGATTAGCTTTTAATAGGGAGAACCCCCTCCCCATTGGAGCATTGGAGTCTAGACAGTAGACGCTGGTGGTGGCAGCTGAGCTGATGAACCTCCTTCCTTCTCAACACTCGATGGCAAGGTGGAGTGCACTGCTCCATGGAGCAGTGCACTGTAGGCCAGGTGTATCTAATCAGTTAACGGTACACCTCAGTAATGGCCGCGCCCATGAGGACAGCCTTCTGTGGATTCCCCTATAGGTCACCTTAGACCAGGGGTAGCCAGCCTTTAACCCATTCTGACCTGAGATCATATTCATACAAGGTTTCCACTGGACACACACTGGTCTGATTAACCCATTCTGACCTGAGATCAGATTCTAAAAATGCCAGTCCTCCTTCGATTTTTCAAAAATAGCAGACCTACAAGCTCGTAGCGCGCCACTCGGTGGCGCGCTATGAGCTTGTAGGTCTGCTTTTTTCAATAGCTAAAGCATAACATGATGCTAACACCAACATGGGTTCCCGTTCAGAATGGGTTAAAATCAAAAGATCCATTTTTGGCCCAAAAAGGTATTAAAGATCTGTCTGGAGCCGCAAAATAATATGTTTTTTTCCTTTTGCTAGACTAGTGCACCTGCCAGTGCACCGTGTCACATTGTCTGTTCTGTTGTAAACTGTACTGTTTGCTTCATACAATGATACACACCCCATTTTGACTTCAGGGGGCAACAAGAAGTCCTTTCTCCTCCAGCCTCCAGAAAGCACACAGAAAGTACATTGAGTTTCTCATAGTCACCAGTTGCCACCATTATATTTTGGGGTTAAGCTATACATGATGTTCTCTGGGATAACAAATATTCAATCTACCTTCATTTCCATCCACCAGCTGTCTAAAAAAAACAGGAAGAGACTGCTCTAGGCGGCATCTTGACGCTTAATTCTTCGGTCGCATAATGTGCCCACGCTCACAAGCGCGAGCTCCGCATTCGCAGAGTTTCAAATTGGACCGGAGTCTGGACCCTAAAAGTGCGTGTGCGGTGCTGCGGGCTCGCTTATACGCTATACGCGCACACGCGCCTTGAAAAGCCCTGGTAGGCAATAGACTATTAGTATTAGCACTGCAGCAGCTATAGGGCCTCTGCAGCCCAGTCTTTCTGAAGCAGAAGTGCAAGAGGCATTATTGAGATGAGAAAATGTCACACAAACATTTCTCCGTGTATGAGATGTGTCTGAGATGTGTATGATATGTGCTTTTCTGTCGATATAGCTCGACATTGAGCTCTGGTCTTTATTTTGTTCTCCTTTTTTTTTGTTTCATTCCATAATATTAAACGTCCACTCAGTCAAAGACAGAAAAAGAGAAACAGAGACAATGTAAAGCAGGCTTTGCTGTGGGTCTTTGGCAGTTTCACCCTGCTTAGTTTCAGCCCTTTATATCTGTGAGGGAGAAGGAGAGGAAAGTGGCTCTAGCCCATTCTGACCGGGAACCCATTTTGGTGTTAGCATCATGTTATGCTTTAGCTGTTGAAAAATAGCAGATCTACAAGCTCATAGCGCGCCACCGAGTGGCGCGCTACGAGCTTGTAGGTCTGCTATTTTTGAAAAAATCGAAGAACGACTGACATTTTTAGGATCTGATCTCAGGTCAGAATGGGTTAATCAGACCAGTGTGTGTCTGGTGGAAACCTCGTATGAATCTGATCTCAGGTCAGAATGGGTTAAGAGGCTCTAGCTGAAAAGACCTCAACAGAGCTCGCTATCCAAAGGCAGCTGATTATGAAAACAGTCACCATATTGCACACCCCTCATTTGCATAGATGCTCAGTCAGCGCCATCTCAGTCTGGGGGTTTGTGGGTAACTAATGGTGGCACAGATAAAGCACAGCCAATCTCCACCTCCCATCTGGGTCCCAAGTGAGGAGAAGCACAGCTCCACATCACCATCTGGTGGTGAGGAGGAAGAGTTTTTATAGTGTTTTTGTTCTGTTGAAAACATGTACTGTATACCAGGAGAAAAGAGAGACCAATTATAGGTGCTCAATGGAGTCTGAAAAGGTAGGCTGGTGCTTCTAGTGATCAACGGGAATCACACTTGAAATGAGAGGAGCGATACGAGCACAAAAAAAAAAAAAGCACAGCTGTAATTCCGCAAAGTCAAGGTACCTTATTATTACTAAAAAGGTGAAAAACGCGTTTTAAACCTTTTTGTAATATAAGTACCTCGACCTTAAGCACACATTTAAACACGAGACAAATACTTGTCCTTGAACAAGATTTCTGATGAGCAGGATAATAATAATAATAATAATATCTCAAACGTATATAGCGCTTTTCTGAGTACCCAAAGACGCTTTACATGGGGGGGCTTTACAGAGGTAACAACAGATTAAAAAAACTTTAATAGAAAAAGGAAAAATAACACTAAAAGCTAAAGAACATTAAAAGACAGTGAAAAGGGTTAGCTAGGGAAGGCAATTTTGAAGAGGTGGGTTTTGAGGGTGCATGGATTTGAAGGTTTGAAGGGTGGTGGCATCTCTGAGTGCCTTAGGGAGGGCATTCCACAGGGTTGGGGAAGCAAAGGCGAAAGCTCTGTCCCCCCACGTACAGCGTTTGGTTTTGGGGACATCGAGGAGGTTTGCATCACCAGACCTGAGGGAGCGAGAGGGGGCATGGCGTTTGAGGAGGTCACAGAGGTATGGGGAGCCAGGTTATTTAGTGCTTTGTAGGTGGTCAGGAGTGTTTTGAAGTGGATTCTTTGTTTAACCGGTAGCCAGTGAAGGTCACGGAGGACAGGTGTAATATGGTCTCTGGAAGGATGGTGCCTCCTCCTTGCATGGTCGCCTCCACCATTGCTGTGCGTGCGTGCGTGCGTGCGTGCGTGCGTGCGTGCGTGCGTGCGTGCGTGCGTGCGTGCGTGCCCGGTTGAATGTATGTGCACGTTGTGAAGTGCTCTCAGGCGCTGCATAAATGCAGACCATTTACTAAAGGTATCAATAGAAGGGGAAGACCAGGTAAACTCTTCCATTTACTAAAGGTATCAATAGAAGGGGAAGACCAGGTAAACTCTTCCATTTACTAAAGGTATTAATAGAAGGGGAAGACCAGGTAAACTCTTCCATTTACTAAAGGTATATCGATAGAAGGGGAAGACCAGGTAAACTCTTCCATTTACTAAAGGTATCAATAGAAGGGGAAGACCAGGTAAACTCTTCCATTTACTAAAGGTATCAATAGAAGGGGAAGACCAGGTAAACTCTTCCATTTACTAAAGGTATCAATAGAAGGGGAAGACCAGGTAAACTCTTCCAAAGCTTCAGGGCAATAATACTCATTTATTTTATGGTATGCATTTATTATACGGCGATGCCGAAAGTATGTACATCTAGAACAGCATTAATCAGGCTAGTACAGAAAGCACGACAGACGTGTATAGTTCATATGGAGTTTATGAGCTTAAACATTGACGTGTGTCTGTGTGTGTGTCTTGTGTGTGTGTGTGTGTGTGTGTGTGTGTCTGTGTGTCTGTGTGTGTGTGCGTGCGTGCGTGCAGGCTTCGTGCTGCAGTATTCGGTGGACAACACCGAGGAGTGGAGGGACGTGTTCATCAGTTCCACCGAGCGGTCGTTCAAACTGGACAACCTGCGCTGTGGCACCTGGTACAAGGTCAAGCTGGCGGCCAAAAACAGCGTGGGCGCCGGACGCATCAGCGAGATCATCGAAGCCAAAACCCACGGACGAGGTAAGACATGCCTATATATAAACCCACGGACGAGGTAAGACATGCCTATATATATAAACCCATGGACGAGGTAAGACATGCCTATATATAAACCCATGGACGAGGTAAGACATGCCTATATATAAACCCATGGACGAGGTAAGACATGCCTATATATAAACCCATGGACGAGGTAAGACATGCCTATATATAAACCCATGGACGAGGTAAGACATGCCTATATATAAACCCACGGACGAGGTAAGACATGCCTGTATATAAACCCATGGACGAGGTAAGACATGCCTATAGAAACCCATGGACGAGGTAAGACATGCCTATAGAAACCCATGGACGAGGTAAGACATGCCTATATATAAACCCACGGACGAGGTAAGACATGCCTATATATAAACCCACGGACGAGGTAAGACATGCCTATAGAAACCCATGGACGAGGTAAGACATGCCTATATATAAACCCATGGACGAGGTAAGACATGCCTATATATAAACCCACGGACGAGGTAAGACATGCCTATATATAAACCCACGGACGAGGTAAGACATGCCTATATATAAACCCATGGACGAGGTAAGACATGCCTATATATAAACCCACGGACGAGGTAAGACATGCCTATATATAAACCCATGGACGAGGTAAGACATGCCTATATATAAACCCACGGACGAGGTAAGACATGCCTATATAAACCCATGGACGAGGTAAGACATGCCTATATAAACCCATGGACGAGGTAAGACATGCCTATAGAAACCCATGGATGAGGTAAGACATGCCTATAAACACAGCTTCTCAAAGTGTGTTCTGGGTTCCGGGGACCCCCCAGGGGTCCATAACTCATCTCTCACCCGCGCCACTTCGTCTTTGTGATGTGTTTATTGATTGCGTCTGATCGCGCTCTTCATCAGCGCATGTAATATTCTGTAGCTCACCTCCAGTAGAACAGATTTTTCTTTTTTAAATCCATTTATCTCGGATTCTTTTACCAGATTGCGTTTTTCATCAAAACAAATGGACCTTTTACAGGTCCATTTCAACACTCTCACGGTGAAATACATTTACAATTCACATATTTTAGAGTGTACTATACATTGAGATCCCAGTCCCAGAGATAAAAATGTATTTAATTGGGGTCCCCGTTATAATGGTTCCTGGCATCCTAGTGCCAGTTACAATGCCCTCAGAGCCCAAAGGCAGGTGAAAATGTTGAGGTTTTGTGCTGTTTTTGGAGCTATTTTGGAGGTTTTGTGTGATTTCTTTTTTTTACACACAGCGCCCCTAGCCAACCTGGCGCCCTATAGGCGGAGAACTGTTTCGCCTGCCTTTCGGGCCGGCCCTAATGCATGGCCTCTATTTTCAAAGACTAATATGTATTGATTTGTGGGTCCTTGGACATGAAAACGTTGGGAGACCCCACCGCTCTAATGAAAAGCATAGCAAGAGAGAGAAACTAACGTTATTCTTATGTGGAGATTGGCTGCAGTGTTGTTTTTTGTCGACTAAAACTAAGACGAAAGAAGACCTTTTTTCACTGACGAAAACTAAATGGAAACTAAATTAAAACTAAGCTATGATGACTAAAACTAAGCCAGATGTTGTGGCGACTGGTACACACACACCCAGGAGACGGAAAGACGTTTGCCTATTCCAAGGCGTTTAATCACAGAAGTCGGTTCAACAAAACAGCTGGTTTCTCAACCACTTTCATGTAATGTCAATGTGAGGGCAGTTTAAAGACACTTAGTTCAGTTCCTCTTTCCTCCCACACGGTGGTGCTCTAGGGTCGTCGTCACGGGACTTAGGGCCGATTCATACTCCTATCTTACCACTGTTTCGGCGCTGTAGTGCCGAAATGATTTCGGCTCGTCAGAAAATTTCAGTAGCACCGAAGAGCCGACTTTAGGACGGAACCCGCCCCCCCGAACCTCAAATGACGTCACATTGTAGGCGCTACAGAGCCAAATGACGTCACATTGTAGGCTCTACAGCGCCGAACCGACTTTTATTCGGCTCTAAAATAGGAGTATGAATCGGCCCCTAGTCTCTGGACTTCAACGGGGGTGTCCTTCACACAGTGCGCTCGTGTAACAGACGTGATCTTGCGTTGTGTTATGTAGCACCATATAGACCATAGGATCTCAGCAGTGAGTAGATTTATTCTGTACAAAAGACAACGAGGCAATCACTGCTCTGCTCTGACTTAGTTGTATATATATACGTTTTCCACAATATCAATTGCGCTTTCAAAGCCAGTATGAAATAGGAAGTCAATGACAATATATACAATATGTACCTGTACAAAAGACAACGAGGCAATCACTGCTCTGCTCTGACTTGTATATATACACCCATCCAGGTGCATGTAACGACATGTCCACTGCTGGCCTGCTCGCGTTGCCAAAAAAAATGGCAACTAAAAAATACGGGGAAGCAGCTTTTTGCTTCTACGGGCCGTCGGCATGGAACAAGCTCCCACTGTACCTTCGTCAGGCAGCCTCTGTAGACATTTTAAAAGCTCAGCTCAAGACCCACTTCTACAACAGTGCTTTTAATTGATCTTTTATTTTTTATTTTTGTTATTCATGTCCTCACTGTATTGCATTACTGCTTGTTTTTAATGTTGTTGCCTTGCTTTTCTTTTATTCTCCATTTTTCTGTAAAGCACTTTGAGCTGCATTTCATGTCATGAAAGGTGCTATACAAATAAAGTTTTATTATTATTATTATTATTATTATTATTAATATCAATTGCTGGAAATAAAGCTGTCTGAGACACACACAGAAACCACACGGTGGCGTAACGTTCCTCTGGTGTCCCTCCCTCCCTCCCTCCCCTGTGAACAGAGCCCCAGTTCAACAAGGACCAGCCGGTGTTCACTCACATCAACTCCAGCCACGCGCGGCTCAACCTGCAGGGCTGGGCCAGCGGAGGATGTCCCATCAGCGCGGTCACTCTGGAGTTCAGACCCAAAGGTTTGGTTCACTTTGGATCTGCTCTGAAAAGAAAAAAATAAATGCCTTTTTATTATCATCTCCCTGAATCAAATGTGGTTTTCAACCCCTTTTTCCACGTCAAATCCCATTATTTATTCAGTCATTTGAGCCACGCTGACCCACCATTTGATGACCTTTAGGGCTGTATTTTGCGTGTCTTAAGTACCAGGTCTTATTACCTAACTTGAGTAAACTAAAGACCTGGAGGCGTGATCAATGCTCTTTGGCCACTCAGAATAGCCAAATGGCATTGACCACGCCTCCAGGTCTTTAGTTTACTTAAGTTAGGGAATAAGACCTGGTACTTAAGACACGCAAAATACAGCCCTTTGCCTCTCAGACCCAAAACTACAAAGAATATGTTATTGTCGTTGGAAGATTCTCTTCCCACAATTACATGCTTGTATATTGATGTGGTCCCATTATGAGAGAGAACAAAGAATACGGGTTCCATTTGGTTTCATTTCACGCTCTCAAGAGTTAAAGATCTATCATTTAGCTGGGGGACCACCTAAAACCCCCCCAAAGACCACTGGTAATTATTACACCTGGTGGTGTGTTATGGCATGCCCCCCCCATCCAGGTGCATGTAACGACATGTTACATGCACGCCCATCCAGGTGCATGTATAACGACATGTTACATGCACCCCCCATCCAGGTGCATGCATGTAACGACATGTTACATGCACCCCCCATCCAGGTGCATGTACGTAACGACATGTGTCATGTCCCCCCATCCAGGTACGTGGGCGTGGCAAAGCGTGCGCACCAACGCCACCTCAGACGTGTTCCTGGCGGAGCTGCGCGAGGCCACCTGGTACGAGTTGAAGATGAAGGCGTGTAACAGCGCCGGCTGTGGAAACCAGACCTCCCAGTTCGCCACGCTGGACTACGATGGCAGTGAGTATATAGACGGCGCCCAACGGAACAGATACTGCCCTAGTGGGTGTTCATTTAGCACCTTGGGTTTTACTGTCCCTCCATCCATCCATCCATCTTCAACCGCTTATCCATAGACGGGTCGCGGGGGCAACAGCTCCGCGTATTTTATGATCAGCCTTTTCCACAAGGCTCTTCCTTGCGTCTCTCTCCAAGTAACATGCAGTCAGTTTCAGGCAGTGCAGAATGTAAACAAGCGACGTAAAACGTGGCTACATGCTGCCGTACGGTGCTGGAAACTGCCGTAAAACTTGTTGGAGAAATGAGGAAATTAATCTAATGAATTTAAAAGGTTAATATTATAAATATCCGAAAGGCATATACATATTGATAAAAACTAAAACTTAGGGTATTTGGTCTATAATTTCAGTTAGTTTTAGTTCATTTCGTGAACACACAATACAGTTACAGTTTAGTTATCGTTTTTTTATTTTTTTTTATTTTTTATTAGTGTCAGTTACCTTTTTAATTCTAGTTTTCATTTTTTAGTTATAGTTTTAGTTAACCCATTCTGAACGGGAACCCATTTTGGTGTTAGCATCATGTTATGCTTTAGCTATTGAAAAATAGCTCATAGCGCGCCACCGAGTGGCGCGCTACGAGCTTGTAGGTCTGCTATTTTTGAAAAATCGAAGAACGACTGACATTTTTAGAATCTGATCTCAGGTCAGAATGGGTTAATCAGACCAGTGTGTGTCCAGTGGAAACCTCGTATGAATCTGATCTCAGGTCAGAATGGGTTAACTATTATAACCTTGGATCTATCTAGCCGTTTGCACACAGAATAACTGAGTCCGCCCCGTTCCATGTTCCGTGTTTTCGCAGGTACCATCCCGCCAATCAAGTCGCCCCTGGAGAAGAACGACGACGTGAAGAAGCTCTTTTCTATTGGCTGTCCCGTCATCCTGGTGACTCTGGGCGTCGCCCTCCTCTTCATCATCCGCAAGAAACGCAAAGAGAAACGGCTCAAGAGACTGAGAGGTGAGACAGCATCTCTGTAGACTTAGATAGCATTTGATACAGACTTATAGCATGTTATGTAGACAGCACTATAATTGCATTGTATGTAGTCATAGCACGCCATAGTACATATGTATAGCATAGTTGTATATATGTATAGTTTATATGTATAGTTTCATTCATTATATATATATATATATATATATATATATATATATATATATTCCACTATTACTTTCTTAGCTTACGCATGTTTCATGATAAATGCTTTTTTTTATGTGATGTATTCCCATGCTTTTGTTCTTGCTTAATGTAAATCGCTCTGGATTAAGAGCGTCTGCTAAATGCCTAAATTGTAAATTGAAGAGGAGCACACGGCAGGAACGGAATAGTAATAACAATAATAATAATAATAATAATAATAATAATAATAAATGACTCTAGAATGATGTTGTATGAGTAAGAATTGGCTTTTTGTATAGTAAAGCATGTTTTGCCCTCTCTCTCTCTCTCTCTCTCTCTCTCTCTCTCTCTCTCTGTCTCTCTCTCTCTCTCTCTCTCTCTCTCTCTCTGTCTGTCCCTCTCTCTCTCTCTCTCTCCCTCTCTCTCTCTCTCTCTCTCTCTCTCTCTCTCTCTCTCTCTCTCCCCATCATACATTTGCCCTGTCTAGATGCCAAAAGCCTGGCTGAGATGCTGATCAGGTAAAACATTTAAGTCATTATTTGTAAGTAATAGCTACTAGGCCATTAAATGAAAGTGACCTGGTGTAATTGATTAAAAAAGAATCAAAGAAAGAAAAGAAAAACACTAAAAATATTCCGTGTGTGTGTGTGTGTGTGTGTGTGTGCGTGTGCGTGTGTGTGCGCGTGCGCGTGTGCGTGTGTGTGTGCGTGTGTGTATGTGCGTACCATGTCTACCCTGAGCAGTAAGAACAACCGGAGCTTTGACACCCCAGTGAAGGGCCCCCCTCAGGGGCCACGGCTGCACATCGACATCCCCAGAGTTCAGCTGCTCATCGAGGACAAGGAAGGCATCAAGCAAATTGGTTAGTATGTTGCTGTGTGTGCGTGTGCGTGTGTGTGTGTGCGTGTGTGTGTGTGTGTGTGCGTGTGCGTGCGTGGGCGCATGCTATTGTGCTGCTATGGGCTATATGCACACAGATCTTCCCTATACTTCCTTCACAGGTGTTACCGATGACACTAATGAAGGCTCTGTTCCATTTAGCCCATTCTGACCTGAGATCAGATTCATACGAGGTTTCCACGGGACACACACTGGTCTGATGAACCCATTCTGACCTGAGATCAGATTCTAAAAATGTCAGTCGTTCTTCGAATTTTTCAAAAATAGCAGACCTACAAGCTCGTATCGCGCCACTCGGTGGCGCGCTATGAGCTTGTAGATCTGCTATGTTTCAATAGCTAAAGCATAACGTGATGCCAACACCAAAATGGGTGCCCGGTCAGAATGGGTTAGTGTAGCCACTGCATGTGGTTCTCAAATGTTTTATTTTCAAGGACCCCCCATAACTCTGACAGTTATATATACACACCCACACCGACGGGGCCATTTGGGACCCACTCAAGGACACTTTGAGACCCACTGGGTGTAGCATATAGTGTTTCCAGTGAGCCAACACACACAGTATAGCAGCACCCTATACACTCTGTTTGACCAGAATGGAACAGAGCCTTCATTAATAATAATAATAATAATAATAACTTGGATTTATATAGCGCCTTTCAAGAAACCCAAGGACGCTTTACAAGACAAAACACTAAAAAACTAAACTAGTTGCCAAAAGCCAAAGTGAACAAATGTCTCTTCAGTGCAGACTTGAAAGTGTTCAATGTGGGAGTCTGGCGGATCTCCAAGGGGAGAGAGTTCCAGAGGGCAGGGGGCTGCCACATAGAAGGCTCTATGGATCTACAAGGGGAGAGAGGGCAGGGGCTGCCACGTAGAAGGATCTATAGATCTCCAAGGGGAGAGAGGGCAGGGGCTGCCACGTAGAAGGCTCTATGGATCTACAAGGGGAGAGAGGGCAGGGGCTGCCACGTAGAAGGCTCTATCGACGAGAGTCCGCCGTTTTGCGTGACGGATGGTGAGGAGTTCCATTTCTGAAGACCTCAGGTTCCGCTCAGGGGTGTAGTCCTTGAGGAGGTCAGTCAAATACTGTGGGGCAAGGGCATGGAGGGATTTGTAGTATCAGTGGTATCACCTGTGAAGGAAGTAGGGAAAGGGAGGCCCAAGTACTTTCCAAAATGGCACGTGTGCATATAGAGCCCATTCAACATACTGTATAGATACTATTTTGCGGTCATAAAGAGACATGGTGATGTGTGTGGACCATTTTTGTGCACCATTTTGTTCTCTAGGTGAAGACAAAGCCACCATACCTGTGACGGACACGGAGTTCAACCAAACGGGCAACCCTCAGAGCTTCTGCACCGGTGTGTCTGTACACCACCCTGCCTTGATACAGAACACCGGTCCTCTGATCGACATGTCAGACATCAGGCCAGGAACCAGTGAGTCTGCCTTAATTCTCTGTTCATTTATATCTTTCTTTTTGTATTAGATTTTTGGTCAGAAACGATGAATGGTAGACATGACTTACTTGATTTAACCCATTCTGAACGGGAACCCATTTTGGTGTTAGCATCATGTTATGCTTTAGCTATTGAAAAATAGCAGATCTACAAGCTCATAGCGCGCCACCGAGTGGCGCGCTACGAGCTTGTAGGTCTGCTATTTTTGAAAAATGGAAGAACGACTGACATTTTTAGAATCTGATCTCAGGTCAGAATGGGTTAATCAGACGAGTGTGTGTCCAGTGGAAACCTCGTATGAATCTGATCTCAGGTCAGAATGGGTTAAGCCCTTTGCTCCTCTAGGGTGCATATATAGAGAGAATTAAGCGCCTGACGCAGTGTTGTTTTTGTATTATACTATGACAAAAAAATGTTTTCCGACTGCCTTTTTTCACTGACGGAAACTAAATGAAAACTATAAGCTATGATGACTAAAACTAAGACTAAATATATTGACAATTTTGTCAACAACTAACATTTTAGGTCATTTTACACTTGGTTGCATCATGCTGAAACTAGCAGATCTACAATCTCACTGCTTGTGAGCTTGTAGATCGGCTATTTTCAGCGATTGTAAAATCAGTCATTTCGACAACATCATGGCCCGCCCAACATACATTTTAATCGACTAAATAAACTGTAGATTTAGTCGACTGAAATCTTATGACATTTAGTCGACTAAAACTAGACTAACACTAATACATTCCAGGTGGCTAAAATGTGACTAAGACTAAATAAAAACTATTGAAGAGACTTATGACTAAAACTAAAATCTAAATTTGCTGGCCTGGCGGCTCCCTTGGCGTCTTGTAGTAAAAACCCACAATGCAACGCTTTTTTTTCAAGAGGGTTGCGCGCAAACTTCAGTAGCATTACAAAGTTATTATGAACATGTGCGAGGCAAGGATATATACCGAACATTTCCCCACTATTTTCAATTCCAGCTGTGTTTGGCGTATATCTAAATATATTGTGTTGTTGAGCTGGTCATTTTAAAAGTCAAAAAGGTGTGGGCACTGCACTCACACTTGTAGACCCTTGGGAGACTTAGGTCAACAAAGTATTTAGGGTTTAAAGGGACACTTCACCCTTTTTGCAAAAACATATATGTTAATGACGTTTAGAAGCTTTAGAACACTTTCCTTTTGGGGGTCTTTATGTGTGTAATATGTGGTTTTAGATATTTTAGATTGTAGCAGTGAGCCCGGTGTCTCTGATGTCATGGACACTGGTCTCACTACCTTCCTGGACTACATGTTGTCTCAGTAAGACAGCTCTCCCCCCTATCCACAAGGAGGAGCAGTGCACCAAATAATTATGGGAATTGTAGTCCAGGAAGGTAGTGAGACCAGTGTCCATGACATCAGAGACAACAGGCTCACTGCTACAATCTAAAATATCTAAAACCACTATATTACACACATAAAGACCCCCAGGAAAGTGTTCTAAAGCTTCTAAACGTCATTAACATATATTTTTTTGCAAAAAGGGTGAAGTGTCCCTTTAAGTGAGAGAAGAGCCAAACATGGTCATCATATTTGCCCTTTCATTGATTGATTGATTGAATACGTTGTTTCCATCACGGTCCATATATAATGTTTTAAATTCGTCAACAGCGATATGCAAATCAATAACACAATGCCCTTAATTTACATTGTGCGCACAGCCTGGAATTTTCGGTCTCATGACTTTCCTGCTCCAGATCCCGTGTCGAGGAAGAGCGTGAAGTCGGCCCACAGCAGCACGAGGAACCGCTACTCCAGCCAGTGGACGCTCACCAAGTGCCAGGCGTCCACGCCGGCGCGCACCCTCACCTCGGACTGGCGCACGGTGGGCTCGCAGCACGGCATCACGGTCACGGAGAGCGACAGCTACAGCGCCAGCCTCTCGCAGGACACAGGTTGGCATCTGGGATAGCATAGCATATAGCCTCGGAATAAACCCAGACGTTTTATTTCCAAAGAAAAAGTCTGGGTCGATCGAGTCCACTGCTATTCGGCATACAGTAGCGCAAAGGTCGCTGTATCTCTGCTCATTTCTGATTGTCGGCACCTTTGTTAAATTGACGCAGACGCCACACACGTACACACACGTACACACACACACACACACACACACATGCACACACACACACACACACACACACACACACACACACACACACACACACACACTCCTCTCTCTCTCTGTCGCTGTTATTAATTAGTCTCATGTCCTGCAGCTGTGTCTAGTTTCTCCCGGCCCTATGCCATAGAAAGCATAAAGTTCCAGTCTATCTGGATAGTGACACTATAGAAGCCATTCATGCTGATCAAGAGACTTCTTTTTGAGTAAATCTTCTTATACCGGTATCCTATTTCAGGGCTTCTCAAAGTGGCTGCCTTGACGCAAGTCCATGCAGGGTGCCTCCAGATACTTTGATAACACTTGGAATGTATCGATGACACTTCAATTTAACCACTTCTTAGACCCTCTCAGCGGTTCCCAAAGTGGGGTCCAGGGGCCCCCGGGGTTCCTCAAGGCTACCATAGAGGGACAGGAAACAGGAAAACGTTGATCAAAATAACGGTTCTTCTACATTATGTAATTGTGTAGACTTATTTTAAATGAAGTCATGCAGATAATAATTTAACTCTTGAGAGTGTAAAAATTAAACCAAATGGACCTGTAAGGGTTCATTTGGGGTAAGGGTTATTTTTCTCCTCTCAAACCATTATGATTCCCTGCTTTCATATTACATGACACAAAACAATCCAATGACTTTACTGTGTCTCAAGTTTGGTCACATATTATGTTTGAGAACCACTGCTCCTATAGTAATCTCAACCTACACGTCTCCGTGTAACATAGATAAGGGTCGTAACAGCATGGTGTCGACGGAGAGCGCGTCGTCCACCTACGAGGAGCTGGCGCGGGCGTACGAGCACGCCAAGCTGGAGGAGCACCTGCAGCACGCCAAGTTTGAGATCACCGAGTGCTTCATCTCGGACAGCTCGTCGGACCAGATGACCACGGGCACCAACGACAACGCCGACAGCATGACGTCCATGAGCACGCCCTCGGAGCCGGGCATCTGCCGCTTCACCGCCTCGCCGCCCAAGCCCCAGGACTACGACCGCGGCAAGAATGTAGCCGTGCCCATCCCGCACCGCGCCAAGAGTGAGTCCCAAAATATCAAGACTATAATACCAAGTAAGACGCCCTAAACCTAACCTGACGCTGCCAGATCCAAGAAGCTTTGCTACACAAATTTGTTTCACAGCTTATTGGGATCTAGGATCTCGGAAGCAAATTCGATGACGGGGCTGTTCCTTTTTTTCAAGATACTTGGTAGATGATTGGATGGACCGTCTGTCTATCACCGTGTGGGCGTGCAAACACAACCAATCATATTGACGTGTCTATATAGCTTCACATCCGGTTCCGCCCTTATCTCACGCTGATTGGTTCGGTACGGAACGGATCGGTGTTAGCTGAACTCCCTGAGAGATCTCAGATGGAAGCTGTGTTGGGGAACATGCCCAATACTGCCCCCATCTGGCAGCGTCAGGTTACCCTAAACCTAAAGGGCCTTAATTGTCGGAGCCTGTTGAGAACTCTCGTTTTCGCCGGACGCCGTCGCTCTAATAACTTATAATATAATAATAATAATAATAATAACTTTGGGTCGAGGCCCGTCTGGAGTTTGAATGGACAGGTGTGTAAAAAGGGAGACGTCGACGAGGAAGGACGGGTGGGGTGGGATCAATATGGCATGTCGGAAAACAGGTCAGCTCCATATATGGAGATCTAAGAGTTTGAGGTTTGAGGTCAGATGTAGATGTATAGCTGCTGGCCAGCTCCATATTATGCAGATCTAGGTGATGATCCAGTCTTCTCCATGTGTGGCTACCCAGGGTTTGATGAGGTCAGTGTCGTGATCTTCATATGGAGATGGCCATATATGGAGCGTGTAACGAGGCGTGACGGACTGACGGCCATATATGGTGGCGTGACAGACTGACGGCCATAATATGGTGGCGTGAGGTATAGGCCTACTTACTGACGGACTGACATGTTTTGCAGGTTTTCATAGTAATAATAATCTGTGACTTACGCTTGCAAAATAATATTATATAGAGGCTACAAGCGTGACATCATTGTATGTGTCGCAAAAAACAACTTTCTGGCCTCAACAGCCATTGTACATCCAAACAGAAAAGTCCTATTGTACTAATTAAACAACGTTAAACTCACCAACATTGCAGCTGTATGGAAAGCTTGAATTATCCTCTTTCTATCCGCAAAGACAAGTAGACATGTTATGAGCTACTTTCTGTCAAGAGCTTATCCGTGCAGGTGATTATTTGTCTGTGAATAAGTGTCAGAGTTTGGCAGTGTTGGGTCAGCTACACTGGTTTTAATTATTCCTTTTAGTTATTTCATTATTTGTTTTTCAGTAAGAATTGAGGCTCGAATACAGTACCTGCACGTATAGTGGAGTAAGCAATAGGTCTTTTAAAGTTAATTAATAGGCCTATTGGCTATGACTCATTGTTATCTGCAGTGTAAGTTATAAGCTACATGTAGCTGACCCAACACTGGAGTTTGGAAGCGCTCGTTTTCAATAAGACAACCTCTTGCTGCCTTATGTAACATCTAGAAACAGGTGGTAGGCGCTACGCAGGGCTTTCCATAACGAGCGCTTCCAAACGCCAACGCTCCATGCTGCATAATGTTTTGACACTCAGTCTATCCCAGTGGAAAAGTGATGCAATATAATATAACATTGGTTTATTTTTTATTTTTGTTTTCAACTCATATTTTGTCTTTTTTTTTGTAAGCCATTAATAATGAATGGAGAATAGCAAAATCGGCTATTTTGTCTCTTCATTTTGTTTTACGTTGTGACGATAAGAACGAATGACGAATGACGATAAGAACACCCCTCACTATGATAACTGTCCAACTAATATAATACAATATAATTAAACAAATATATATATATATATATTAGGGCTGTCACGATTCGCCTAGTCCACGATTCAATTCAATTTTCGATTTGCAGCTCACGATTCGATGTTCGATTCGCTATAACGATTCGCCTAGTCCACGATTCAATTCAAATTTCGATTTGAAGCTCACGATTTGCTTCGATGTTCGATTCAATTTTTTCAATCTATTTTTTAAAAACCTCCTTTTTCAGCATTGAGGGCTATATTCATTATAATTTAGGCCAATATCTTGGTTTGTAAAGAAAAACACTTGTTTCCCAATAAGTCACATTTATTTTCTATAAATAACAAATCAGAATAAGAATAATAAAAGGTTTAACAACTTTGGGCTTTATGCCCTAACATTTTTTAAATGTTTCTTTAAGATGAGATGACTTGTAACATTCTTGTTAAGCTCTAAGTAAGTAAAAGAAAGAAAAAAAAAGACAAATAGTATATAGACCCATCTGTTGTTAGTGCAATTTGATCTGCATGGCTCAGCCCTTCAGTGATTTGTGCCATCACTTTATCATACATGCCAGGCAACACACGCGTGGTCATATGCGACCTGCATGGCATTTTGTAACGTGGTTCTGCTGTTCTGCAACTCTCATTAAATATTGAAAGCCAGCGTTTTCCACCATTGAAAGTGTTCGCATGTCTGCAGCTATGCAGACCGCAACTCCGTGCGTTAATTGTTTTGCACGGGGCGAATTAGCTGAGAGCTTTTCTCTATAAGAATCTAGAATATAGTTGGCTGTGTTGTTGTCTTTGTACCATCGTCGTTGGACAGATCGATTTCTTTGTGATGTCTGCTAAGATGCTGGCCCATATTTGACATGTTGCCTTTGGGAATGGGATACGGCACTCGTCTTCTTTTCCACACTTATTTCCGTGTATCATTGTCGTCGCCGCTGTCTACAACAGCACTGGCCATGGTGAAACGCAACAGCGGTCTCATTCTCTCACTTCTGTCAACTCCTCTCTCTCTGTGTGTGTGTGTGTGTGTGTGTGTGTGTGTGTGTGTGTGTGTGAGGCACGGCTCCGATACAGCTGGCTTTTCGTCTCTTTTTTTTCTCCATGCATTCGCATGGGCGGAATGGCCCGGCCGCTCGCGGAAGTAAAAACATAAAACATCGCGAGACGGTGCGTCATTTCGATACACTGAATCGAACGTCAATTTCGATTCAATTTCGATTCGTATCGAGAATCGTGACAGCCTTAATATATATACAGGTATATTAATATTCTCCTCCTGTCCTCCTCACCCCATTGCAGGCGACTACTGCAACCTCCCCCTCTACATGAAAACAGACCCTTTCTTCCGGAAGCAGTCGGACCAGCACCACGACCCCTGCCCCGTGGTGCCGCCGCGCGAGGCCTCCATCCGCAGCCTGCAGGCCCAGCGGGCGTACCACACCCAGGGCCGCCACGGGGGGACTGCAGCCGACTCTGCCAAGCAGCAGCAGCAGGCCTTGACCATGGGCCACTCGGGTCTGGCCAGCCTCACGTCCTCCTCCGGGGCCTCCTCGTTGGCGGGAGCGACCGGGGCCAGCGGCGGCGGTGGTGTCGGAGGGGCCTCCTCCTCCGCGTGCTCCAGCAGCTCCACGCTGCCCCAGAGGACTCTCACCTTGCCCGCTTCCTCCTCCTCCGCCTCGGCCGGCCAAGGCGCGGCGGTGGCTGCCGCGACGGACGCGTCTTCTTCTGCTTCGTCGTCCGGCGGCGCCAGCGGGGCGGTGGGGGCCACAGGGGGAGGAGGAGGGGGAGGAGGAGGGACCCCCGGAGGCGCCACGGCCGCCGGCGCCTCGGGATCTAGAGACTCTCTGCTGGAGAGCAGCAGCTCCTCGGGCCTCGGCAGACTGCAGAAGCAGCAGAGGGATAGGGATCGGGATAGAGATCGGGACCGAGATAGAGATGCAGGAGGGGCCGCCGGAGGGGCCTACTCCAAGTCCTACACACTAGTGTAAGCCTGCCCCGGGAACCTGCAAGGGGGTGGGTGGGTGGGCGGTACCACGACTCTTAATAGGATGCTGGGGGGGAGGGTGGGGGAGGTCGAGGGACACACACACACACACACAGCTTACCCAACAATGCCTGCACGGTGCCAGGCTGCAGAGGGCCGGGTTGGGGGGGGGTCCCTCACGGACGGACGGTACCGTACGACGGAGTCGACTTGTGGGTCTTCACAGCACAGGGCCGGGTTTGCCTTTTTTTTGGCCTGATTTTTCTTTTTTGCTGTCCTTATTCTCTCATTTGCCCCTAGCTGTCTCTCCTCTCTTCTGGCGCCATCCTGGAAGTCACTTGCCAAAACACAAAATAGCCTAATGATTTTGTCTCGTGGTCTCATCTATACTCTTTACATGTGAACCTTTTTATGTTATTCTCTCCTCTTTTTTTCTTCTCTTTTCGGTAAGGACACTGTACTTATGCGCAAAAGGCTTTCCACGTGCACTTGTTACATCTTTCTTCTTTTTTTAATGGAGACAGAAGTAGGATGAACTATGTTGTATGAGAATTACACACAGACCTACCTGTATATGTAGACACTTTTCTTAGGCTTTCCAAAGTGTTTCTTTTTCTGGTCTCTGGCTGAGAGCAGAGCTCATTATATCATGGCATTATTGCTTTCACCTGGGCCTCTCTGCACCGCGGCTCTAAAGGCTTGTTCTGTATACGAGCCCGGAGGACTAGGTGTCTCCACATCACAGCTCGAAGGCCGCGGGGGGGAATCTCCTTCTACCTAGACTAAACAACGGACGACACAGCATACCACAGTCCACATCCTCAGTGTGCATTTATAACCACTTGAAGCCTATAGCGCCCCCTATTCTGTGGCGAAGAGATTTGGTGTCGAGGGGAAGAGGGGGAAAAAAGCAAGGGGCCCAGTGTAGTCCCCTGGGGGACGCTGCCAGATCCAAGAAGCTTGCTACACAAATTTGTTTCACAGCTTATTGGGATCTGGGATCTCGGAAGCAAATTCGATGACGGGGCTGTTCCTTTTTTTCAAGATACATGGTAGATGATTGGATGGGACCGTCTGTCTATCACCGTGTGGGCGTGCAAACACAACCAATCATATTGACGTGTCTATATAGCTTCACATCCGGATTCGCACATATCCCGCCCTTAGCTCACGCTGATTGGTTCGGTACGGAGCGGATCGGTGTTAGCTGAACTCCCTGAGAGATCCCAGATGGTTGCTGTGTTGGGGAACATGGTTACCCAATACCGCCCCCATCTGGCAGCGTCAGGTTAGGGACTCAACAAAGTATAATAGAGTTTTTAGTTGTGAAAGCTGTATGTCCTGCATCCAGGAAACATCTGCCGCTCGTCCAGGGGAGATATTGCACTGGAGTCAGTGCTAGTTGTCAGCCGTTAGTCGCGTTGCCACGTGGTCTAACGCTCTCAATAGAAGACCCACCTCCAGCCGCTGCAGATATGTGCCAGCTGTATTCTATTAACACAATCTGCCATGAATTAAAATATGGATTCTGGATTGCAACTTTGGTTGTGTACAAAATGTAGCCGCAAATGGACTGGGTCAATTTCAGCTACAGTTGAATAGATTAACACTGAGGATTTTATTGTGGTGCACAGTAAAATCCATAGGGTTGATTTAACTCGGAGAGAGGGCATAAACGTTTTTTTTTTTTTTTTCTTCTTTTTTGTACTCTCCCAGCGTTAAATGAACACTGCATTTTACTGTGTAGCAGTCTTAATTAACTGACTCTTTTTGTAAACGGACTCAACATGGCGAGAACAAGGAGACGAAAACAAAAGAAATGTCTAAGCATCATATCTTCCAATACGGAAAAAGATGAATCCAAACTCTACTTCGAGTTTCTGTTTGTTTTCAGATTTTTGGGGAACAAAATCTCATGTGCACTAATAGAAAAGGGTACAGTGGATCTTACATAGCGGAACCCTCACAAGCCTGCATGTGTGATGTGCGTGAGTGCGTTGCGTGCGTGTGCGTGTGCGCGCGTGTGTGTATGTGTGTGTGTGTGTGTCCGTGCGTGCGGGTATATTTGTAAATATACAGTATATATGTGTACATGTGGCAGGCACACACAGCAGTGGACCTTTTTTTAAATTCAATCTGTATGCTGACTACTCGGGCAGAAACGTAAACGTATGTCCCCCATACCTATTATACCCCTCGTTCAGTTTTGTATCTTTGAATGGGGATGATGATGATGACGATGATGATGATGATGATGATGCTAATGTAACACTATTACATAATATCAGCGTTCTTTGTTTTTGTCAGTTTGAGTGACACAGTGTTGCCAACGGACGTGAGGTTGAAGGAGAGGCTAATGGGGAGAAGGGTTGGACTGAGAAGCAGACAACAGGGTGCCTTTATAACCACGTGAGCCCTATAATAACGCGTCGCAACATGATGCACGGCGAAGCTTGTAGCTTGTTGTATTTTCAGCGAAGAGATCTGTATACGAAAGGTTCTGGGGGTGGGTGGGTGGGCACAGCTAGACGCCCCTGGGGGGGGACGGGACCCCGGTCAAAACGTATATTGGGTTTAAATGGTTAAAGAAACCCCATTTTCAATCTTTGGCACCCTCCCTTGTGATGAAGGAACCGGCGCTTTTTATCATTCATTATGGTGAGCCATGACGCTCATGGTGTGTTTGTTCACCACGACCCCCCAGTATCCCATACTATACCCATCTTAGCCATACAGTCTCACTGTGACCAACGCACTAGCACACTGTGCTAGACAGACACAGACAGACGACTGACAGACAATATATACATATCGTTGCTGTCGAGAAGAACCCTCCTACCATTTTTTGAGGGTTTAGATTATTATTGTTTGCATAACTCAGTGCTATTGAACACCCCTTTACGTCTGTGTGTCGTTTCGAACATATTGAACCAATGGAAAGTATAGTAAAAAAAGAAAAAATCGCTTTGGACAAAACCTCTTAACTCCATTGGACCTTTCAAACTGTCTGCTATTAAGAGCAGCTATTGCTTTGTTTTCAAAATATATACGGTTTTCTTCTTTTCCTGAATTTGTTTTATATTTTGTATTAATTTAATTTAATTTAATTAATAACATTTTGGAGTTGGGTGGTTTCTTCCCGACAGCAGAGATATACAGTATAGTGTGTGTGTGTGTGTGTGTGTGTGTGTGTATATATATATATATATATATATATATAACGCGGTGCGACGTGCAGAACATGCCGTTTGATGACAGATGGAGCGGGGAGGCGGAATACGAGCTCACAGCATGTTCATACAGATGCAGAGATGGCGAGGGGAATCCTATTTGTAGCCCTTTAACCCATTCTGACCTGAGATCAGATTCATACGAGGTTTCCACTGGACACACACTGGTCTGATTATAACCCATTCTGACCTGAGATCAGATTCTAAAAAATGTCAGTCGTTCTTCGATTTTTCAAAAATAGCAGACCTACAAGCTCATAGCGCGCCACCAGATCTGCTATTTTTCAATAGCTAAAGCATAACATGATGCTATAACACCAAAATGGGTTCCCGTTCAGAATGGGTTAAAGGCGATCTGTGAATCACATCTGTGAACAACAGAGACATCGACGGGGGGTTCACTAGCGAGAGAGAGAAAGGGGAGATGGATTGTGCGGTCGGTCGTGATGTTGGATCGGTGAGAGTTCAGCCTCAATGAGAGGGGTTTGCATTATAGTCTTCTCAAAAACGAATGAGGTGTTTTCTTTTATTCTCCAAATCCCAAATCCGCATCACTGGAATTGATTTTAGCTTTATGCATGGTACTGTATCTGTTAAAAAAAATTAAGTTTCACTTTATTTCCATTATTCTCCCAAAGCTTAATATAGTCCCATGACAAAGAACGTTCCAAAAAGGAGTTGCTCCCAAAATGTTTCGCCATGGCAAAACTTAACATTAGGGCTCTCGCAATAGAAAAAAAATAATAAAAAATATATGTTTGTTTTCAAAAGTATGTACATATATATTTCTATTCAAATATATATCAAATATATGAATATTGAAGAAAAGAAAAGCAGAGAAATATAAAGCCGTTAATTGAAAATATATATTAAAAGATCTCAAGACAATCGCTCAGAGGGGGGGAAAACTGCAAGAAGAAAGAGAAAGAACAGGGAAGGTCATGATGACTGAAACGGGTAGCATAGCCAAGAGAGAGAAACAGAGAGGTTGGAGAGAAAGAAGGAAGTGTGAGATAAAAAAAGAAATGTAGTTGTGAAAAACTGGGCTTTGAGAAACGATACAAGGAGCCTCTGTGAATATGAAAATGTTACAGTTACATGGCCTGCACTGCGAAGTCCTGAGCGTTTATTGAAATGAGTAGTGTTGTTGTCGAGCCCACCTAAAGCGAGTCCATGTCAAGACCAAGTCCGAGGGGGAGGCAAGACCCAGTCGAGACCGAGACCAGATTATTCTTTTCTCATGGTACAGAAAACACTGCAAGAGCAGGCAGGTGCATCAGCTGCACTCCGTTACTTAACAAGATAGCTGTCTATAAGCGCCAGAATGCTCTCTTATAATGTTAATGTGAATGGGCTCCTCATAATATGGGCATGATACATTTATTTCATTGCATTGTAGTGACTCGTGACTCGAGTTGACTCGGTGGGGGGGAGAGGCCCGAGTCCCTTTGTCCGAGACAATGTCAAATTCTGTGCGAGTTAATGAAAATGTGGACTCGAGACCGGACTTGAGGCTGAGACGGGACTCGAGTGCTACAACACTAGAAATGAGTTTAAATCAACACTCGGGGTGTAGGTGTGTGTGGAGTAGGTACTACTGTAGCAGCTGAAATGACAAGCACAGTGAAGTCAAGTCATTGTATGAGATTGTGTCTTTGCTTAACAGTGGTCTATGGCTCAGCAGCTGTGGTGTTGAAAACAGAAAAGATGGACTGTCTACTACAGTATACAGTAAATGAGCCTATAGTGTAAAGTGTTGTATTGTACCTTCCAAAGGTGTGTTTGCCAACTCAATGCCGTCACTGGACTATTTCATGAAGACAGACAGATGAAGACGAACAGACCGACAGACGTGGACTTTTGTTTTGTGTCGCGTCCTATACCCAAACTCCCCGACTGCAGGCCAGCATGGTTACGGTTGTTTAGAAACGGCCTACGCGGCTCCGGCCTGGACTGGATGTCTCCGAGTGTCACCGGAGATGAGCGGAAGTTGCTTTCTGTCGATAAAGCTGGTTTCCATGCCTTTCAGATTGGATTTCATTTTTCAGGTTATGCAAGCTGTTGATTTCTAGAAACACAGTATAGTGTTGTCACGTGAAGAGGCAGGCAAGCAATCACAAACAGGGACTCCGGCCAATCGTAAATGAAGTTATGTACTGTATAGGCCTTGGATGGAATTCCCACCCGAACTGCTTTCCCAGCTGGTTCTTACGGAGCTGCTTGAAAAGGTGACATGCATTACCTATAGTCAGTTTGCTCCAAAATAACTTTACTGTTTTTCCGGGGGAGGACGGGAACTCACCCTGAATCGTAGTCTGAAAGGCCAAACTTCATGTCTATTCGGCCAATCGGATCGCCGCCTTTCACTGTATCCCCCCCCCCCCCCCCCCCCCTAGACAGCATAATTTCTACCCCATGATATAAGACCTGTGTACATAGGAAAGTGTTTTGTATAAATGAGTACTATTTTCGACATCTTCAGAAGAAACCAGGGCACAATGTAAACTTTGAATTAAAAGCTATTGTAATGAAACAGAAGAGGATAAAAAGAGAAACTATATAGTATTATACAGACATTGCTTTATATCTTGATTTCTGGACAGGTTGAAATATGTCAGAGTGGACCATGCATAGATTTGACGATATTCATTTCCTCTTTTATGGGAAGTTTTGTTGAATTTTCTCTTTTTTATTTGTCACAGGTTGCTTTATTTAGTTTTACATTTTTATTATGACAATTTTCTTTTTTCTTTTTTTTCCCTTTTTACTTTTTTTTTTAGGACAAGCGGCATTGCATGCTCTGAATATTTTACTGGTTCTAAAAGAAAAAAGGGAAATGGACAATTGAACAAAATTAAAAGGGGGTTTGAAAACGTTTTGAAAATGCAGAGGGTGTTCCTTAAACTTTTATGAGGAATCGTTGCTTCAATTTGCAATTGCTTGTGTTTAACTCAACATATTTTCTTTTCTATGAAAACATATAAAAACAGAAAAAGAGTACTCCAACACCCTGTGCAATAAAGCTATCTTTTTATGAACTGTGGGTCGGCCCGCTGTTTATTTTTCTCTTCATCACCACACCATCATAATTATATCATTCTAAATCGAGAGAACTCAATGTTATCATACAGAACAAGGCTTACCACCACACCATAGCATGACAACAGTACAAGTTCAGCTGGACACGTTTTTTTCATGCACCTTTACCTCTAACTGGGTCTTAGGCTTAGAGTATAACTCTATGGTCTTAGGTGGTATCCAAATGGGCCATTTTATTTCAGAACCATGTGATTTTTTTAAAAAAGGACGAAAATCACTCCGAGACCATGGACTATAGCCCATGGTCTGGAAAAACGAGGATAGCCCATGGTCCAAAATGATGAGAAACGAGGATAACTTTTTTTTTCAAAATTTCAAAAAACATGGGCTATAACCCATCGTTTTTGTCATTTCGTCATTTTTTTCAAATCTTCAAAAATGATGAAAAACTGCGCGCTATAGTATGCCGTACGATATGGGCTATAGCCCACGTTCCAAAATGATGAGAAACGAGGCTAACTTTTTTTTTCAAATTTTCAAAAAACATGGGCTATAACCCATCGTTTTTGTCATTTCGTCATTTTTTTCAAATCTTCAAAAATGATGAAAAACTGCGCGCTATAGTATGCCGTACGATATGGGCTATAGCCCACGTTCCAAAATGATGAGAAACGAGGCTAACTTTTTTTTCCAAAATTTCAAAAAACATGGGCTATAACCCATCGTTTTTGTCATTTCGTCATTTTTTTCAAATCTTCAAAAATGATGAAAAACTGCGCGCTATAGTATGCCGTACGATATGGGCTATAGCCCACGTTCCAAAATGATGAGAAACGAGGCTAACTTTTTTTTTCAAAATTTCAAAAAACATGGGCTATAACCCATCGTTTTTGTCATTTCGTCATTTTTTTCAAATCTTCAAAAATGATGAAAAACTGCGCGCTATAGTATGCCGTACGATATGGGCTATAGCCCACGTTCCAAAATGATGAGAAACGAGGCTAACTTTTTTTTTCAAAATTTCAAAAAACATGGGCTATAACCCATCGTTTTTGTCATTTCGTCATTTTTTTCAAATCTTCAAAAATGATGAAAAACTGCGCGCTATAGTATGCCGTACGATATGGGCTATAGCCCACGTTCCAAAATGATGAGAAACGAGGCTAACTTTTTTTTTCAAAATTTCAAAAAACATGGGCTATAACCCATCGTTTTTGTCTTTTCGTCATTTTTTTCAAATCTTCAAAAATGATGAAAAACTGCACGCTATAGTATGCCGTACGATATGGGCTATAGCCCACGTTCCAAAATGATGAGAAACGAGGCTAACTTTCTTTTTCAAAATTTCAAAAAACATGGGCTATAACCCATCGTTTTTGTCATTTCGTCATTTTTTTCAAATCTTCAAAAATGATGAAAAACTGCGCGCTATAGTATGCCGTACGATATGGGCTATAGCCCACGTTCCAAAATGATGAGAAACGAGGCTAACTTTTTTTTTCAAAATCTCAAAAAACATGGGCTATAACCCATCGTTTTTGTCATTTTGTCATTTTTTTCAAATCTTCAAAAATGATGAAAAACTGCGCGCTATAGTATGCCGTACGATATGGGCTATAGCCCACGTTCCAAAATGATGAGAAACGAGGCTAACTTTTTTTTTCAAAATTTCAAAAAACATGGGCTATAACCCATCGTTTTTGTCATTTCGTCATTTTTTCAAATCTTCAAAAATGATGAAAAACTGCGCGCTATAGTATGCCGTACGATATGGGCTATAGCCCACGTTCCAAAATGATGAGAAACGAGGCTAACTTTTTTTTTCAAAATTTCAAAAAACATGGGCTATAACCCATCGTTTTTGTCATTTCGTCATTTTTTTCAAATCTTAAAAAATGATAAAAAACTGCGCGCTATAGTATGCCGTACGATATGGGCTATAGCCCACGTTCCAAAATGATGAGAAACGAGGCTAACTTTTTTTTTCAAAATTTCAAAAAACATGGGCTATAACCCATCGTTTTTGTCATTTCGTCATTTTTTTCAAATATTCAAAAGTGATGAAAAACTGCGCGCTATAGTATGCCGTACGATATGGGCTATAGCCCACGTTCCAAAATGATGAGAAACGAGGCTAACTTTTTTTTTCAAAATTTCAAAAAACATGGGCTATAACCCATCGTTTTTGTCATTTCGTCATTTTTTTCAAATCTTCAAAAATGATGAAAAACTGCGCGCTATAGTATGCCGTACGATATGGGCTATAGCCCACGTTCCAAAATGATGAGAAACGAGGCTAACTTTTTATTTCAAAATTTCAAAAAACATGGGCTATAACCCATCATTTTTGTCATTTTGTCATTTTTTTCAAATCTTCAAAAATGATGAAAAACTGCGCGCTATAGTATGCCGTACGATATGGGCTATAGCCCACGTTCCAAAATGATGAGAAACGAGGCTAACTTTTTTTTTCAAAATTTAAAAAAACATGGGCTATAACCCATCGTTTTTGTCATTTCGTCATTTTTTTCAAATCTTCAAAAATGATGAAAAACTGCGCGCTATAGTATGCCGTACGATATGGGCTATAGCCCACGTTCCAAAATGATGAGAAACGAGGCTAACTTTTTTTTTCAAAATTTCAAAAAACATGGGCTATAACCCATCGTTTTTGTCATTTCGTCATTTTTTTCAAATCTTCAAAAATGATGAAAAACTGCGCGCTATAGTATGCCGTACGATATGGGCTATAGCCCACGTTCCAAAATGATGAGAAACGAGGCTAACTTTTTTTTTCAAAATTTCAAAAAACATGGGCTATAACCCATCGTTTTTGTCATTTCGTCATTTTTTTCAAATCTTCAAAAATGATGAAAAACTGCGCGCTATAGTATGCCGTACGATATGGGCTATAGCCCACGTTCCAAAATGATGAGAAACGAGGCTAACTTTTTTTTTCAAAATTTCAAAAAACATGGGCTATAACCCATCATTTTTGTCATTTCGTCATTTTTTTCAAATCTTCAAAAATGATGAAAAACTGCGCGCTATAGTATGCCGTACGATATGGGCTATAGCCCACGTTCCAAAATGATGAGAAACGAGGCTAACTTTTTTTTTCAAAATTTCAAAAAACATGGGCTATAACCCATCGTTTTTGTCATTTCATCATTTTTTTCAAATCTTCAAAAATGATGAAAAACTGCGCGCTATAGTATGGCGTACGATATGGGCTATAGCCCACGTTCCAAAATGATGAGAAACGAGGCTAACTTTTTTTTTCAAAATTTCAAAAAACATGGGCTATAACCCATCGTTTTTGTCATTTCGTCATTTTTTTCAAATCTTCAAAAATGATGAAAAACTGCGCGCTATAGTATGCCGTACGATATGGGCTATAGCCCACGTTCCAAAATGATGAGAAACGAGGCTAACTTTTTTTTTCAAAATTTCAAAAAACATGGGCTATAACCCATCGTTTTTGTCATTTCGTCATTTTTTTCAAATCTTCAAAAATGATGAAAAACTGCGCGCTATAGTATGCCGTACGATATGGGCTATAGCCCACGTTCCAAAATGATGAGAAACGAGGCTAACTTTTTTTTTCAAAATTTAAAAAAACATGGGCTATAACCCATCGTTTTTGTCATTTCGTCATTTTTTTCAAATCTTCAAAAATGATGAAAAACTGCGCGCTATAGTATGCCGTACGATATGGGCTATAGCCCACGTTCCAAAATGATGAGAAACGAGGCTAACTTTTTTTTTCAAAGTTTCAAAAAACATGGGCTATAACCCATCGTTTTTGTCATTTCGTCATTTTTTTCAAATCTTCAAAAATGATGAAAAACTGCGCGCTATAGTATGCCATACGATATGGGCTATAGCCCACGTTCCAAAATGATGAGAAACGAGGCTAACTTTTTTTTTCAAAATTTAAAAAAACATGGGCTATAACCCATCGTTTTTGTCATTTCGTCATTTTTTCAAATCTTCAAAAATGATGAAAAACTGCGCGCTATAGTATGCCGTACGATATGGGCTATAGCCCACGTTCCAAAATGATGAGAAACGAGGCTAACTTTTTTTTTCAAAATTTCAAAAAACATGGGCTATAACCCATCGTTTTTGTCATTTCGTCATTTTTTTCAAATCTTAAAAAATGATAAAAAACTGCGCGCTATAGTATGCCGTACGATATGGGCTATAGCCCACGTTCCAAAATGATGAGAAACGAGGCTAACTTTTTTTTTCAAAATTTCAAAAAACATGGGCTATAACCCATCGTTTTTGTCATTTCGTCATTTTTTTCAAATCTTCAAAAGTGATGAAAAACTGCGCGCTATAGTATGCCGTACGATATGGGCTATAGCCCACGTTCCAAAATGATGAGAAACGAGGCTAACTTTTTTTTTCAAAATTTCAAAAAACATGGGCTATAACCCATCGTTTTTGTCATTTCGTCATTTTTTTCAAATCTTCAAAAATGATGAAAAACTGCGCGCTATAGTATGCCGTACGATATGGGCTATAGCCCATGTTCCAAAATGATGAGAAACGAGGCTAACTTTTTTTTTCAAAATTTCAAAAAACATGGGCTATAACCCATCGTTTTTGTCATTTCGTCATTTTTTTCAAATCTTCAAAAATGATGAAAAACTGCGCGCTATAGTATGCCGTACGATATGGGCTATAGCCCACGTTCCAAAATGATGAGAAACGAGGCTAACTTTTTTTTTCAAAATTTCAAAAAACATGGGCTATAACCCATCGTTTTTGTCATTTCGTCATTTTTTTTAAAATCTTCAAAAATGATGAAAAACTGTGCGCTATAGTATGCCGTACGATATGGGCTATAGCCCACGTTCCAAAATGATGAGAAACGAGGCAAACTTTTTTTTTCAAAATTTCAAAAAACATGGGCTATAACCCATCGTTTTTGTCATTTCGTCATTTTTTTCAAATCTTCAAAAATGATGAAAAACTGCGCGCTATAGTATGCCGTACGATATGGGCTATAGCCCACGTTCCAAAATGATGAGAAACGAGGCTAACCTTTTTTTTCAAAATTTCAAAAAACATGGGCTATAACCCATCGTTTTTGTCATTTCGTCATTTTTTTCAAATCTTCAAAAATGATGAAAAACTGCGCGCTATAGTATGCCGTACGATATGGGCTATAGCCCACGTTCCAAAATGATGAGAAACGAGGCTAACTTTTTTTTTCAAAATTTCAAAAAACATGGGCTATAACCCATCGTTTTTGTCATTTCGTCATTTTTTTCAAATCTTCAAAAATGATGAAAAACTGCGCGCTATAGTATGCCGTACGATATGGGCTATAGCCCACGTTCCAAAATGATGAGAAACGAGGCTAACTTTTTTTTTCAAAATTTCAAAAAACATGGGCTATAACCCATCGTTTTTGTCATTTCGTCATTTTTTTCAAATCTTCAAAAATGATGAAAAACTGCGCGCTATAGTATGCCGTACGATATGGGCTATAGCCCACGTTCCAAAATGATGAGAAACGAGGCTAACTTTTTTTTTCAAAATTTCAAAAAACATGGGCTATAACCCATCGTTTTTGTCATTTCGTCATTTTTTTCAAATCTTCAAAAATGATGAAAAACTGCGCGCTATAGTATGCCGTACGATATGGGCTATAGCCCACGTTCCAAAATGATGAGAAACGAGGCTAACTTTTTTTTTCAAAATTTCAAAAAACATGGGCTATAACCCATCGTTTTTGTCATTTCGTCATTTTTTTCAAATCTTCAAAAATTATGAAAAACTGCGCGCTATAGTATGCCGTACGATATGGGCTATAGCCCACGTTCCAAAATGATGAGAAACGAGGCTAACTTTTTTTTTCAAAATTTCAAAAAACATGGGCTATAACCCATCGTTTTTGTCATTTCGTCATTTTTTTCAAATCTTCAAAAATGATGAAAAACTGCGCGCTATAGTATGCCGTACGATATGGGCTATAGCCCACGTTCCAAAATGATGAGAAACGAGGCTAACTTTTTTTTTCAAAATTTCAAAAAACATGGGCTATAACCCATCGTTTTTGTCATTTCGTCATTTTTTTAAAATCTTCAAAAATGATGAAAAACTGCGCGCTATAGTATGCCGTACGATATGGGCTATAGCCCACGTTCCAAAATGATGAGAAACGAGGCTAACTTTTTTTTTCAAAATTTCAAAAAACATGGGCTATAACCCATCGTTTTTGTCATTTCGTCATTTTTTTCAAATCTTCAAAAATGATGAAAAACTGCGCGCTATAGTATGCCGTACGATATGGGCTATAGCCCACGTTCCAAAATGATGAGAAACGAGGCTAACTTTTTTTTTCAAAATTTCAAAAAACATGGGCTATAACCCATCGTTTTTGTCATTTCGTCATTTTTTTCAAATCTTCAAAAATGATGAAAAACTGCGCGCTATAGTATGCCGTACGATATGGGCTATAGCCCACGTTCCAAAATGATGAGAAACGAGGCAAACTTTTTTTTTCAAAATTTCAAAAAACATGGGCTATAACCCATCGTTTTTGTCATTTCGTCATTTTTTTCAAATCTTCAAAAATGATGAAAAACTGCGCGCTATAGTATGCCGTACGATATGGGCTATAGCCCACGTTCCAAAATGATGAGAAACGAGGCTAACTTTTTTTTTCAAAATTTCAAAAAACATGGGCTATAACCCATCGTTTTTGTCATTTCGTCATTTTTTTCAAATCTTCAAAAATTATGAAAAACTGCGCGCTATAGTATGCCGTACGATATGGGCTATAGCCCACGTTCCAAAATGATGAGAAACGAGGCTAACTTTTTTTTTCAAAATTTCAAAAAACATGGGCTATAACCCATCGTTTTTGTCATTTCGTCATTTTTTTCAAATCTTCAAAAATGATGAAAAACTGCGCGCTATAGTATGCCGTACGATATGGGCTATAGCCCACGTTCCAAAATGATGAGAAACGAGGCTAACTTTTTTTTTCAAAATTTCAAAAAACATGGGCTATAACCCATCGTTTTTGTCATTTCGTCATTTTTTTAAAATCTTCAAAAATGATGAAAAACTGCGCGCTATAGTATGCCGTACGATATGGGCTATAGCCCACGTTCCAAAATGATGAGAAACGAGGCTAACTTTTTTTTTCAAAATTTCAAAAAACATGGGCTATAACCCATCGTTTTTGTCATTTCGTCATTTTTTTCAAATCTTCAAAAATGATGAAAAACTGCGCGCTATAGTATGCCGTACGATATGGGCTATAGCCCACGTTCCAAAATGATGAGAAACGAGGCTAACTTTTTTTTTCAAAATTTCAAAAAACATGGGCTATAACCCATCGTTTTTGTCATTTCGTCATTTTTTTCAAATCTTCAAAAATGATGAAAAACTGCGCGCTATAGTATGCCGTACGATATGGGCTATAGCCCACGTTCCAAAATGATGAGAAACGAGGCTAACTTTTTTTTTCAAAATTTCAAAAAACATGGGCTATAACCCATCGTTTTTGTCATTTCGTCATTTTTTTCAAATCTTCAAAAATGATGAAAAACTGCGCGCTATAGTATGCCGTACGATATGGGCTATAGCCCACGTTCCAAAATGATGAGAAACGAGGCTAACTTTTTTTTTCAAAATTTCAAAAAACATGGGCTATAACCCATCGTTTTTGTCATTTCGTCATTTTTTTCAAATCTTCAAAAATGATGAAAAACTGCGCGCTATAGTATGCCGTACGATATGGGCTATTTTGTCGAAATGACAAAAACGATGGCTTATAGCCCATGTTTTTTGAAATTTTGAAAAAAAAAGTTAGCCTCGTTTCTCATCATTTTGGAACGTGGGCTATAGCCCATATCGTACGGCATACTATAGCGCGCCGTTTTTCATCATTTTTGAAGATTTGAAAAAAATGACGAAATGACAAAAACGATGGGTTATAGCCCATGTTTTTTGAAATTTTGAAAAAAAAAGTTAGCCTCGTTTCTCATCATTTTGGAACGTGGGCTATAGCCCATATCGTACGGCATACTATAGCGCGCAGTTTTTCATCATTTTTGAAGATTTGAAAAAAATGACGAAATGACAAAAACGATGGGTTATAGCCCATGTTTTTTGAAATTTTGAAAAAAAAAGTTAGCCTCGTTTCTCATCATTTTGGAACGTGGGCTATAGCCCATATCGTACGGCATACTATAGCGCACAGTTTTTCATAATTTTTGAAGATTTGAAAAAAATGACGAAATGACAAAAACGATGGGTTATAGCCCATGTTTTTTGTAATTTTGAAAAAAAAAGTTAGCCTCGTTTCTCATCATTTTGGAACGTGGGCTATAGCCCATATCGTACGGCATACTATAGCGCGCAGTTTTTCATCATTTTTGAAGATTTGAAAAAAATGACGAAATGACAAAAACGATGGGTTATAGCCCATGTTTTTTGAAATTTTGAAAAAAAAAGTTAGCCTCGTTTCTCATCATTTTGGAACGTGGGCTATAGCCCATATCGTACGGCATACTATAGCGCGCAGTTTTTCATCATTTTTGAAGATTTGAAAAAAATGACGAAATGACAAAAACGATGGGTTATAGCCCATGTTTTTTGAAATTTTGAAAAAAAAAGTTAGCCTCGTTTCTCATCATTTTGGAACGTGGGCTATAGCCCATATCGTACGGCATACTATAGCGCGCAGTTTTTCATCATTTTTGAAGATTTGAAAAAAATGACAAAATGACAAAAACGATGGGTTATAGCCCATGTTTTTTGAAATTTTGAAAAAAAAAGTTAGCCTCGTTTCTCATCATTTTGGAACGTGGGCTATAGCCCATATCGTACGGCATACTATAGCGCGCAGTTTTTCATCATTTTTGAAGATTTGAAAAAAATGACGAAATGACAAAAACGATGGGTTATAGCCCATGTTTTTTGAAATTTTGAAAAAAAAAGTTAGCCTCGTTTCTCATCATTTTGGAACGTGGGCTATAGCCCATATCGTACGGCATACTATAGCGCGCAGTTTTTCATCATTTTTGAAGATTTGAAAAAAATGACGAAATGACAAAAACGATGGGTTATAGCCCATGTTTTTTGAAATTTTGAAAAAAAAAGTTAGCCTCGTTTCTCATCATTTTGGAACGTGGGCTATAGCCCATATCGTACGGCATACTATAGCGTGCAGTTTTTCATAATTTTTGAAGATTTGAAAAAAATGACGAAAAGACAAAAACGATGGGTTATAGCCCATGTTTTTTGAAATTTTGAAAAAAAAAGTTAGCCTCGTTTCTCATCATTTTGGAACGTGGGCTATAGCCCATATCGTACGGCATACTATAGCGCGCAGTTTTTCATCATTTTTGAAGATTTGAAAAAAATGACGAAATGACAAAAACGATGGGTTATAGCCCATGTTTTTTTAAATTTTGAAAAAAAAAGTTAGCCTCGTTTCTCATCATTTTGGAACGTGGGCTATAGCCCATATCGTACGGCATACTATAGCGCGCAGTTTTTCATCATTTTTGAAGATTTGAAAAAAATGACGAAATGACAAAAACGATGGGTTATAGCCCATGTTTTTTGAAATTTTGAAAAAAAAAGTTAGCCTCGTTTCTCATCATTTTGGAACGTGGGCTATAGCCCATATCGTACGGCATACTATAGCGTGCAGTTTTTCATAATTTTTGAAGATTTGAAAAAAATGACGAAAAGACAAAAACGATGGGTTATAGCCCATGTTTTTTGAAATTTTGAAAAAAAAAGTTAGCCTCGTTTCTCATCATTTTGGAACGTGGGCTATAGCCCATATCGTACGGCATACTATAGCGCGCAGTTTTTCATCATTTTTGAAGATTTGAAAAAAATGACGAAATGACAAAAACGATGGGTTATAGCCCATGTTTTTTTAAATTTTGAAAAAAAAAGTTAGCCTCGTTTCTCATCATTTTGGAACGTGGGCTATAGCCCATATCGTACGGCATACTATAGCGCGCAGTTTTTCATCATTTTTGAAGATTTGAAAAAAATGACAAAATGACAAAAACGATGGGTTATAGCCCATGTTTTTTGAAATTTTGAAAAAAAAAGTTAGCCTCGTTTCTCATCATTTTGGAACGTGGGCTATAGCCCATATCGTACGGCATACTATAGCGCGCAATTTTTCATCATTTTTGAAGATTTGAAAAAAATGACGAAATGACAAAAACGATGGGTTATAGCCCATGTTTTTTGAAATTTTGAAAAAAAAAGTTAGCCTCGTTTCTCATCATTTTGGAACGTGGGCTATAGCCCATATCGTACGGCATACTATAGCGCGCAGTTTTTCATCATTTTTGAAGATTTGAAAAAAATTACGAAATGACAAAAACGATGGGTTATAGCCCATGTTTTTTGAAATTTTGAAAAAAAAAGTTAGCCTCGTTTCTCATCATTTTGGAACGTGGGCTATAGCCCATATCGTACGGCATACTATAGCGTGCAGTTTTTCATAATTTTTGAAGATTTGAAAAAAATGACGAAAAGACAAAAACGATGGGTTATAGCCCATGTTTTTTGAAATTTTGAAAAAAAAAGTTAGCCTCGTTTCTCATCATTTTGGAACGTGGGCTATAGCCCATATCGTACGGCATACTATAGCGTGCAGTTTTTCATAATTTTTGAAGATTTGAAAAAAATGACGAAAAGACAAAAACGATGGGTTATAGCCCATGTTTTTTGAAATTTTGAAAAAAAAAGTTAGCCTCGTTTCTCATCATTTTGGAACGTGGGCTATAGCCCATATCGTACGGCATACTATAGCGCGCAGTTTTTCATCATTTTTGAAGATTTGAAAAAAATGACGAAATGACAAAAACGATGGGTTATAGCCCATGTTTTTTTAAATTTTGAAAAAAAAAGTTAGCCTCGTTTCTCATCATTTTGGAACGTGGGCTATAGCCCATATCGTACGGCATACTATAGCGCGCAGTTTTTCATCATTTTTGAAGATTTGAAAAAAATGACGAAATGACAAAAACGATGGGTTATAGCCCATGTTTTTTGAAATTTTGAAAAAAAAAGTTAGCCTCGTTTCTCATCATTTTGGAACGTGGGCTATAGCCCATATCGTACGGCATACTATAGCGTGCAGTTTTTCATAATTTTTGAAGATTTGAAAAAAATGACGAAAAGACAAAAACGATGGGTTATAGCCCATGTTTTTTGAAATTTTGAAAAAAAAAGTTAGCCTCGTTTCTCATCATTTTGGAACGTGGGCTATAGCCCATATCGTACGGCATACTATAGCGCGCAGTTTTTCATCATTTTTGAAGATTTGAAAAAAATGACGAAATGACAAAAACGATGGGTTATAGCCCATGTTTTTTTAAATTTTGAAAAAAAAAGTTAGCCTCGTTTCTCATCATTTTGGAACGTGGGCTATAGCCCATATCGTACGGCATACTATAGCGCGCAGTTTTTCATCATTTTTGAAGATTTGAAAAAAATGACAAAATGACAAAAACGATGGGTTATAGCCCATGTTTTTTGAAATTTTGAAAAAAAAAGTTAGCCTCGTTTCTCATCATTTTGGAACGTGGGCTATAGCCCATATCGTACGGCATACTATAGCGCGCAATTTTTCATCATTTTTGAAGATTTGAAAAAAATGACGAAATGACAAAAACGATGGGTTATAGCCCATGTTTTTTGAAATTTTGAAAAAAAAAGTTAGCCTCGTTTCTCATCATTTTGGAACGTGGGCTATAGCCCATATCGTACGGCATACTATAGCGCGCAGTTTTTCATCATTTTTGAAGATTTGAAAAAAATTACGAAATGACAAAAACGATGGGTTATAGCCCATGTTTTTTGAAATTTTGAAAAAAAAAGTTAGCCTCGTTTCTCATCATTTTGGAACGTGGGCTATAGCCCATATCGTACGGCATACTATAGCGTGCAGTTTTTCATAATTTTTGAAGATTTGAAAAAAATGACGAAAAGACAAAAACGATGGGTTATAGCCCATGTTTTTTGAAATTTTGAAAAAAAAAGTTAGCCTCGTTTCTCATCATTTTGGAACGTGGGCTATAGCCCATATCGTACGGCATACTATAGCGCGCAGTTTTTCATCATTTTTGAAGATTTGAAAAAAATGACGAAATGACAAAAACGATGGGTTATAGCCCATGTTTTTTGAAATTTTGAAAAAAAAAGTTAGCCTCGTTTCTCATCATTTTGGAACGTGGGCTATAGCCCATATCGTACGGCATACTATAGCGCGCAGTTTTTCATCATTTTTGAAGATTTGAAAAAAATGACGAAATGACAAAAACGATGGGTTATAGCCCATGTTTTTTGAAATTTTGAAAAAAAAAGTTAGCCTCGTTTCTCATCATTTTGGAACGTGGGCTATAGCCCATATCGTACGGCATACTATAGCGCGCAGTTTTTCATCATTTTTGAAGATTTGAAAAAAATGACAAAATGACAAAAACGATGGGTTATAGCCCATGTTTTTTGAAATTTTGAAAAAAAAAGTTAGCCTCGTTTCTCATCATTTTGGAACGTGGGCTATAGCCCATATCGTACGGCATACTATAGTGCGCAGTTTTTCATCATTTTTGAAGATTTGAAAAAAATGACGAAATGACAAAAACGATGGGTTATAGCCCATGTTTTTTGAAATTTTGAAAAAAAAAGTTAGCCTCGTTTCTCATCATTTTGGAACGTGGGCTATAGCCCATATCGTACGGCATACTATAGCGCGCAGTTTTTCATCATTTTTGAAGATTTGAAAAAAATTACGAAATGACAAAAACGATGGGTTATAGCCCATGTTTTTTGAAATTTTGAAAAAAAAAGTTAGCCTCGTTTCTCATCATTTTGGAACGTGGGCTATAGCCCATATCGTACGGCATACTATAGCGTGCAGTTTTTCATAATTTTTGAAGATTTGAAAAAAATGACGAAAAGACAAAAACGATGGGTTATAGCCCATGTTTTTTGAAATTTTGAAAAAAAAGTTAGCCTCGTTTCTCATCATTTTGGAACGTGGGCTATAGCCCATATCGTACGGCATACTATAGCGCGCAGTTTTTCATCATTTTTGAAGATTTGAAAAAAATGACGAAATGACAAAAACGATGGGTTATAGCCCATGTTTTTTGAAATTTTGAAAAAAAAAGTTAGCCTCGTTTCTCATCATTTTGGAACGTGGGCTATAGCCCATATCGTACGGCATACTATAGCGCGCAGTTTTTCATCATTTTTGAAGATTTGAAAAAAATGACGAAATGACAAAAACGATGGGTTATAGCCCATGTTTTTTGAAATTTTGAAAAAAAAAGTTAGCCTCGTTTCTCATCATTTTGGAACGTGGGCTATAGCCCATATCGTACGGCATACTATAGCGTGCAGTTTTTCATAATTTTTGAAGATTTGAAAAAAATGACGAAAAGACAAAAACGATGGGTTATAGCCCATGTTTTTTGAAATTTTGAAAAAAAAAGTTAGCCTCGTTTCTCATCATTTTGGAACGTGGGCTATAGCCCATATCGTACGGCATACTATAGCGTGCAGTTTTTCATAATTTTTGAAGATTTGAAAAAAATGACGAAAAGACAAAAACGATGGGTTATAGCCCATGTTTTTTGAAATTTTGAAAAAAAAAGTTAGCCTCGTTTCTCATCATTTTGGAACGTGGGCTATAGCCCATATCGTACGGCATACTATAGCGCGCAGTTTTTCATCATTTTTGAAGATTTGAAAAAAATGACGAAATGACAAAAACGATGGGTTATAGCCCATGTTTTTTGAAATTTTGAAAAAAAAAGTTAGCCTCGTTTCTCATCATTTTGGAACGTGGGCTATAGCCCATATCGTACGGCATACTATAGCGCGCAGTTTTTCATCATTTTTGAAGATTTGAAAAAAATGACGAAATGACAAAAACGATGGGTTATAGCCCATGTTTTTTGAAATTTTGAAAAAAAAAGTTAGCCTCGTTTCTCATCATTTTGGAACGTGGGCTATAGCCCATATCGTACGGCATACTATAGCGTGCAGTTTTTCATAATTTTTGAAGATTTGAAAAAAATGACGAAAAGACAAAAACGATGGGTTATAGCCCATGTTTTTTGAAATTTTGAAAAAAAAAGTTAGCCTCGTTTCTCATCATTTTGGAACGTGGGCTATAGCCCATATCGTACGGCATACTATAGCGCGCAGTTTTTCATCATTTTTGAAGATTTGAAAAAAATGACGAAATGACAAAAACGATGGGTTATAGCCCATGTTTTTTTAAATTTTGAAAAAAAAAGTTAGCCTCGTTTCTCATCATTTTGGAACGTGGGCTATAGCCCATATCGTACGGCATACTATAGCGCGCAGTTTTTCATCATTTTTGAAGATTTGAAAAAAATGACGAAATGACAAAAACGATGGGTTATAGCCCATGTTTTTTGAAATTTTGAAAAAAAAAGTTAGCCTCGTTTCTCATCATTTTGGAACGTGGGCTATAGCCCATATCGTACGGCATACTATAGCGTGCAGTTTTTCATAATTTTTGAAGATTTGAAAAAAATGACGAAAAGACAAAAACGATGGGTTATAGCCCATGTTTTTTGAAATTTTGAAAAAAAAAGTTAGCCTCGTTTCTCATCATTTTGGAACGTGGGCTATAGCCCATATCGTACGGCATACTATAGCGCGCAGTTTTTCATCATTTTTGAAGATTTGAAAAAAATGACGAAATGACAAAAACGATGGGTTATAGCCCATGTTTTTTTAAATTTTGAAAAAAAAAGTTAGCCTCGTTTCTCATCATTTTGGAACGTGGGCTATAGCCCATATCGTACGGCATACTATAGCGCGCAGTTTTTCATCATTTTTGAAGATTTGAAAAAAATGACAAAATGACAAAAACGATGGGTTATAGCCCATGTTTTTTGAAATTTTGAAAAAAAAAGTTAGCCTCGTTTCTCATCATTTTGGAACGTGGGCTATAGCCCATATCGTACGGCATACTATAGCGCGCAGTTTTTCATCATTTTTGAAGATTTGAAAAAAATGACGAAATGACAAAAACGATGGGTTATAGCCCATGTTTTTTGAAATTTTGAAAAAAAAAGTTAGCCTCGTTTCTCATCATTTTGGAACGTGGGCTATAGCCCATATCGTACGGCATACTATAGCGCGCAGTTTTTCATCATTTTTGAAGATTTGAAAAAAATTACGAAATGACAAAAACGATGGGTTATAGCCCATGTTTTTTGAAATTTTGAAAAAAAAAGTTAGCCTCGTTTCTCATCATTTTGGAACGTGGGCTATAGCCCATATCGTACGGCATACTATAGCGTGCAGTTTTTCATAATTTTTGAAGATTTGAAAAAAATGACGAAAAGACAAAAACGATGGGTTATAGCCCATGTTTTTTGAAATTTTGAAAAAAAAAGTTAGCCTCGTTTCTCATCATTTTGGAACGTGGGCTATAGCCCATATCGTACGGCATACTATAGCGCGCAGTTTTTCATCATTTTTGAAGATTTGAAAAAAATGACGAAATGACAAAAACGATGGGTTATAGCCCATGTTTTTTGAAATTTTGAAAAAAAAAGTTAGCCTCGTTTCTCATCATTTTGGAACGTGGGCTATAGCCCATATCGTACGGCATACTATAGCGCGCAGTTTTTCATCATTTTTGAAGATTTGAAAAAAATGACGAAATGACAAAAACGATGGGTTATAGCCCATGTTTTTTGAAATTTTGAAAAAAAAAGTTAGCCTCGTTTCTCATCATTTTGGAACGTGGGCTATAGCCCATATCGTACGGCATACTATAGCGCGCAGTTTTTCATCATTTTTGAAGATTTGAAAAAAATGACAAAATGACAAAAACGATGGGTTATAGCCCATGTTTTTTGAAATTTTGAAAAAAAAAGTTAGCCTCGTTTCTCATCATTTTGGAACGTGGGCTATAGCCCATATCGTACGGCATACTATAGCGCGCAGTTTTTCATCATTTTTGAAGATTTGAAAAAAATGACGAAATGACAAAAACGATGGGTTATAGCCCATGTTTTTTGAAATTTTGAAAAAAAAAGTTAGCCTCGTTTCTCATCATTTTGGAACGTGGGCTATAGCCCATATCGTACGGCATACTATAGCGCGCAGTTTTTCATCATTTTTGAAGATTTGAAAAAAATTACGAAATGACAAAAACGATGGGTTATAGCCCATGTTTTTTGAAATTTTGAAAAAAAAAGTTAGCCTCGTTTCTCATCATTTTGGAACGTGGGCTATAGCCCATATCGTACGGCATACTATAGCGTGCAGTTTTTCATAATTTTTGAAGATTTGAAAAAAATGACGAAAAGACAAAAACGATGGGTTATAGCCCATGTTTTTTGAAATTTTGAAAAAAAAAGTTAGCCTCGTTTCTCATCATTTTGGAACGTGGGCTATAGCCCATATCGTACGGCATACTATAGCGCGCAGTTTTTCATCATTTTTGAAGATTTGAAAAAAATGACGAAATGACAAAAACGATGGGTTATAGCCCATGTTTTTTGAAATTTTGAAAAAAAAAGTTAGCCTCGTTTCTCATCATTTTGGAACGTGGGCTATAGCCCATATCGTACGGCATACTATAGCGCGCAGTTTTTCATCATTTTTGAAGATTTGAAAAAAATGACGAAATGACAAAAACGATGGGTTATAGCCCATGTTTTTTGAAATTTTGAAAAAAAAAGTTAGCCTCGTTTCTCATCATTTTGGAACGTGGGCTATAGCCCATATCGTACGGCATACTATAGCGCGCAGTTTTTCATCATTTTTGAAGATTTGAAAAAAATGACAAAATGACAAAAACGATGGGTTATAGCCCATGTTTTTTGAAATTTTGAAAAAAAAGTTAGCCTCGTTTCTCATCATTTTGGAACGTGGGCTATAGCCCATATCGTACGGCATACTATAGCGCGCAGTTTTTCATCATTTTTGAAGATTTTTAAAAAATGACGAAATGACAAAAACGATGGGTTATAGCCCATGTTTTTTGAAATTTTGAAAAAAAAAGTTAGCCTCGTTTCTCATCATTTTGGAACGTGGGCTATAGCCCATATCGTACGGCATACTATAGCGCGCAGTTTTTCATCATTTTTGAAGATTTGAAAAAAATGACGAAATGACAAAAACGATGGGTTATAGCCCATGTTTTTTGAAATTTTGAAAAAAAAAGTTAGCCTCGTTTCTCATCATTTTGGAACGTGGGCTATAGCCCATATCGTACGGCATACTATAGCGCGCAGTTTTTCATCATTTTTGAAGATTTGAAAAAAATGACAAAATGACAAAAACGATGGGTTATAGCCCATGTTTTTGAAATTTTGAAAAAAAAAGTTAGCCTCGTTTCTATCATTTTGGAACGTGGGCTATAGCCCATATCGTACGGCATACTATAGCGCGCAGTTTTTCATCATTTTGAAGATTTGAAAAAAATGACGAAATGACAAAAAACGATGGGTTATAGCCCATGTTTTTTGAAATTTTGAAAAAAAAAGTTAGCCTCGTTTCTCATCATTTTGGAACGTGGGCTATAGCCCATATCGTACGGCATACTATAGCGCGCAGTTTTTCATCATTTTTGAAGATTTGAAAAAAATGACGAAATGACAAAAACGATGGGTTATAGCCCATGTTTTTTGAAATTTTGGAAAAAAAAGTTAGCCTCGTTTCTCATCATTTTGGAACGTGGGCTATAGCCCATATCGTACGGCATACTATAGCGCGCAGTTTTTCATCATTTTTGAAGATTTGAAAAAAATGACGAAATGACAAAAACGATGGGTTATAGCCCATGTTTTTTGAAATTTTGAAAAAAAAAGTTAGCCTCGTTTCTCATCATTTTGGAACGTGGGCTATAGCCCATATCGTACGGCATACTATAGCGCGCAGTTTTTCATCATTTTTGAAGATTTGAAAAAAATGACGAAATGACAAAAACGATGGGTTATAGCCCATGTTTTTTGAAATTTGAAAAAAAAGTTAGCCTCGTTTCTCATCATTTTGGAACGTGGGCTATAGCCCATATCGTTACGGCATACTATAGCGCGCAGTTTTTCATCATTTTGAAGATTTGAAAAAAATGACGAAATGACAAAAACGATGGGTTATAGCCCATGTTTTTTGAAATTTTGAAAAAAAAAGTTAGCCTCGTTTCTCATCATTTTGGAACGTGGGCTATAGCCCATATCGTACGGCATACTATAGCGCGCAGTTTTTCATCATTTTTGAAGATTTGAAAAAAATGACAAAATGACAAAAACGATGGGTTATAGCCCATGTTTTTTGAAATTTTGAAAAAAAAAAGTTAGCCTCGTTTCTCATCATTTTGGAACGTGGGCTATAGCCCATATCGTACGGCATACTATAGCGCGCAGTTTTTCATCATTTTTGAAGATTTGAAAAAAATGACGAAATGACAAAAACGATGGGTTATAGCCCATGTTTTTTGAAATTTTGAAAAAAAAAAGTTAGCCTCGTTTCTCATCATTTTGGAACGTGGGCTATAGCCCATATCGTACGGCATACTATAGCGCGCAGTTTTTCATCATTTTTGAAGATTTGAAAAAAATGACGAAATGACAAAAACGATGGGTTATAGCCCATGTTTTTTGAAATTTTGAAAAAAAAAGTTAGCCTCGTTTCTCATCATTTTGGAACGTGGGCTATAGCCCATATCGTACGGCATACTATAGCGTGCAGTTTTTCATAATTTTTGAAGATTTGAAAAAATGACGAAAAGACAAAAACGATGGGTTATAGCCCATGTTTTTTGAAATTTTGAAAAAAAAAGTTAGCCTCGTTTCTCATCATTTTGGAACGTGGGCTATAGCCCATATCGTACGGCATACTATAGCGCGCAGTTTTTCATCATTTTTGAAGATTTGAAAAAAATGACGAAATGACAAAAACGATGGTTATAGCCCATGTTTTTTTAAATTTTGAAAAAAAAAGTTAGCCTCGTTTCTCATCATTTTGGAACGTGGGCTATAGCCCATATCGTACGGCATACTATAGCGCGCAGTTTTTCATCATTTTGAAGATTTGAAAAAAATGACGAAATGACAAAAACGATGGGTTATAGCCCATGTTTTTTGAAATTTTGAAAAAAAAAGTTAGCCTCGTTTCTCATCATTTTGGAACGTGGGCTATAGCCCATATCGTACGGCATACTATAGCGCGCAGTTTTTCATCATTTTTGAAGATTTTGAAAAAAATGACCGAAATGACAAAAACGATGGGTTATAGCCCATGTTTTTTGAAATTTTGAAAAAAAAAGTTAGCCTCGTTTCTCATCATTTTGGAACGTGGGCTATAGCCCATATCGTACGGCATACTATAGCGCGCAGTTTTTCATCATTTTTGAAGATTTGAAAAAAATGACGAAATGACAAAAACGATGGGTTATAGCCCATGTTTTTTGAAATTTTGAAAAAAAAAGTTAGCCTCGTTTCTCATCATTTTGGAACGTGGGCTATAGCCCATATCGTACGGCATACTATAGCGCGCAGTTTTTCATCATTTTTGAAGATTTGAAAAAAATGACGAAATGACAAAAACGATGGGTTATAGCCCATGTTTTTTGAAATTTTGAAAAAAAAAGTTAGCCTCGTTTCTCATCATTTTGGAACGTGGGCTATAGCCCATATCGTACGGCATACTATAGCGCGCAGTTTTTCATCATTTTTGAAGATTTGAAAAAAATGACGAAATGACAAAACGATGGGTTATAGCCCATGTTTTTTGAAATTTTGAAAAAAAAAGTTAGCCTCGTTTCTCATCATTTTGGAACGTGGGCTATAGCCCATATCGTACGGCATACTATAGCGCGCAGTTTTTCATCATTTTTGAAGATTTGAAAAAAATGACGAAATGACAAAAACGATGGGTTATAGCCCATGTTTTTTGAAATTTTGAAAAAAAAAGTTAGCCTCGTTTCTCATCATTTTGGAACGTGGGCTATAGCCCATATCGTACGGCATACTATAGCGCGCAGTTTTTCATCATTTTTGAAGATTTGAAAAAAATGACGAAATGACAAAAACGATGGGTTATAGCCCATGTTTTTTGAAATTTTGAAAAAAAAAGTTAGCCTCGTTTCTCATCATTTTGGAACGTGGGCTATAGCCCATATCGTACGGCATACTATAGCGCGCAGTTTTTCATCATTTTTGAAGATTTGAAAAAATGACGAAATGACAAAAACGATGGGTTATAGCCCATGTTTTTTGAAATTTTGAAAAAAAAAGTTAGCCTCGTTTCTCATCATTTTGGAACGTGGGCTATAGCCCATATCGTACGGCATACTATATAGCGCGCAGTTTTTCATCATTTTTGAAGATTTGAAAAAAATGACGAAATGACAAAAACGATGGGTTATAGCCCATGTTTTTTGAAATTTTGAAAAAAGAAAGTTAGCCTCGTTTCTCATCATTTTGGAACGTGGGCTATAGCCCATATCGTACGGCATACTATAGCGCGCAGTTTTTCATCATTTTTGAAGATTTGAAAAAAATGACGAAATGACAAAAACGATGGGTTATAGCCCATGTTTTTTGAAATTTTGAAAAAAAAAGTTAGCCTCGTTTCTCATCATTTTGGAACGTGGGCTATAGCCCATATCGTACGGCATACTATAGCGCGCAGTTTTTCATCATTTTTGAAGATTTGAAAAAAATGACGAAATGACAAAAACGATGGGTTATAGCCCATGTTTTTTGAAATTTTGAAAAAAAAAGTTAGCCTCGTTTCTCATCATTTTGGAACGTGGGCTATAGCCCCATATCGTACGGCATACTATAGCGCGCAGTTTTTCATCATTTTTGAAGATTTGAAAAAAATGACGAAATGACAAAAACGATGGGTTATAGCCATGTTTTTTGAAATTTTGAAAAAAAAGTTAGCCTCGTTTCTCATCATTTTGGAACGTGGCTATAGCCCATATCGTACGGCATACTATAGCGCGCAGTTTTTCATCATTTTTGAAAGATTTGAAAAAAAATGACGAAATGACAAAAACGATGGGTTATAGCCCAATGTTTTTGAAATTTTGAAAAAAAAAAGTTAGCCTCGTTTCTCATCATTTTGGAACGTGG
>NW_027665924.1:0-42255 GCF_963924005.1 Protomyctophum bolini
AACTGTGTTGGGATGAAAGCTAGCCACTTTGAGCAATGTGGGAAGTGCTGGGGCAGTTTGGGACAACAGGGCCAAAATGTCACTTTCACAGTCCCAAAGTGCCGTTTTCACAGTAAAAAAAAAAGATTCATTTTGCTTAGCTTAGTCTGTAACTTGAAAACTATGTACCGTATGGCCCTATAAACTGTGTTGGGATGAAAGCTAGCCACTTTGAGCAATGTGGAAGTGCTGGGCAGTTTGGGACAACAGGGCCAAAATGTCACTTTCACAGTCCCAAAGTGCCATTTTCACAGTAAAAAGGCCTGGTTCACTTTTGCTTAGCTTAGTCTGTAACTTGAAAACTATGTACCGTATGGCCCTATAAGCTGTGTTGGGATGAAAGCTAGCCACTTTGAGCAATGTGGGAAGTGCTGGGGCAGTTTGGGACAACAGGGCCAAAATGTCACTTTCACAGTCCCAAAGTGCCATTTTCACAGTAAAAAGGCCTGGTTCACTTTTGCTTAGCTTAGTCTGTAACTTGAAAACTATGTACCGTATGGCCCTATAAACTGTGTTGGGATGAAAGCTAGCCACTTTGAGCAGTGTGGAAGTGCTGGGGCAGTTTGGGACAACAGGGCCAAAATGTCACTTTCACAGTCCCAAAGTGCCATTTTCACAGTAAAAAGGCCTGGTTCACTTTTGCTTAGCTTAGTCTGTAACTTGAAAACTATGTACCGTATGGCCCTATAAACTGTGTTGGGATGAAAGCTAGCCACTTTGAGCATTGTGGCAAGAGCTGGGGCAGTTTGGGACAACAGGACGAACAGGCCAAAATGTCACTTTCACAGTCCCAAAGTGCCATTTTCACAGTAAAAAGGCCTGGTTCACTTTTGCTTAGCTTAGTCTGTAACTTGAAAACTATATGTACCGTATGGCCCTATAAACTGTGTTGGGATGAAAGCTAGCCACTTTGAGCATTGTGGCAAGAGCTGGGGCAGTTTGGGACAACAGGGAACGAACAGGGCCAAAATGTCACTTTCACAGTCCCAAAGTGCCATTTTCACAGTAAAAAGGCCTGGTTCACTTTTGCTTAGCTTAGTCTGTAACTTGAAAACTATGTACCGTATGGCCCTATAAACTGTGTTGGGATGAAAGCTAGCCACTTTGAGCAATGTGGGAAGTGCTGGGGCAGTTTGGGACAACAGGGCCAAAATGTCACTTTCACAGTCCCAAAGTGCCGTTTTCACAGTAAAAAAGAAAGATTCACTTTGCTTAGCTTAGTCTGTAACTTGAAAACTATGTACCGTATGGCCCTATAAACTGTGTTGGGATGAAAGCTAGCCACTTTGAGCAATGTGGAAGTGCTGGGGCAGTTTGGGACAACAGGGCCAAAATGTCACTTTCACAGTCCCAAAGTGCCATTTTCACAGTAAAAAGGCCTGGTTCACTTTTGCTTAGCTTAGTCTGTAACTTGAAAACTATGTACCGTATGGCCTATAAACTGTGTTGGGATGAAAGCTAGCCACTTTGAGCAATGTGGGAAGTGCTGGGGCAGTTTGGGACAACAGGGCCAAAATGTCACTTTCACAGTCCCAAAGTGCCATTTTCACAGTAAAAAGGCTGGTTCACTTTTGCTTAGCTTAGTCTGTAACTTGAAAACTATGTACCGTATGGCCCTATAAACTGTGTTGGGATGAAAGCTAGCCACTTTGAGCATTGTGGCAAGAGCTGGGGCAGTTTGGGACAACAGGGAACGAACAGGGCCAAAATGTCACTTTCACAGTCCCAAAGTGCCATTTTCACAGTAAAAAGGCCTGGTTCACTTTTGCTTAGCTTAGTCTGTAACTTGAAAACTATGTACCGTATGGCCCTATAAACTGTGTTGGGATGAAAGCTAGCCACTTTGAGCAATGTGGGAAGTGCTGGGGCAGTTTGGGACAACAGGGCCAAAATGTCACTTTCACAGTCCCAAAGTGCCATTTTCACAGTAAAAAGGCCTGGTTCACTTTTGCTTAGCTTAGTCTGTAACTTGAAAACTATGTACCGTATGGCCCTATAAACTGTGTTGGGATGAAAGCTAGCCACTTTGAGCAATGTGGGAAGTGCTGGGGCAGTTTGGGACAACAGGGCCAAAATGTCACTTTCACAGTCCCAAAGTGCCATTTTCACAGTAAAAAGGCCTGGTTCACTTTTGCTTAGCTTAGTCTGTAACTTGAAAACTATGTACCGTATGGCCCTATAAACTGTGTTGGGATGAAAGCTAGCCACTTTGAGCAATGTGGGAAGTGCTGGGGCAGTTTGGGACAACAGGGCCAAAATGTCACTTTCACAGTCCCAAAGTGCCGTTTTCACAGTAAAAAAAAAAGATTCATTTTGCTTAGCTTAGTCTGTAACTTGAAAACTATGTACCGTATGGCCCTATAAACTGTGTTGGGATGAAAGCTAGCCACTTTGAGCAATGTGGGAAGTGCTGGGGCAGTTTGGGACAACAGGGCCAAAATGTCACTTTCACAGTCCCAAAGTGCCATTTTCACAGTAAAAAGGCCTGGTTCACTTTTGCTTAGCTTAGTCTGTAACTTGAAAACTATGTACCGTATGGCCCTATAAACTGTGTTGGGATGAAAGCTAGCCACTTTGAGCAATGTGGGAAGTGCTGGGGCAGTTTGGGACAACAGGGCCAAAATGTCACTTTCACAGTCCCAAAGTGCCATTTTCACAGTAAAAAGGCCTGGTTCACTTTTGCTTAGCTTAGTCTGTAACTTGAAAACTATGTACCGTATGGCCCTATAAACTGTGTTGGGATGAAAGCTAGCCACTTTGAGCATTGTGGCAAGAGCTGGGGCAGTTTGGGACAACAGGGAACGAACAGGGCCAAAATGTCACTTTCACAGTCCCAAAGTGCCATTTTCACAGTAAAAAGGCCTGGTTCACTTTTGCTTAGCTTAGTCTGTAACTTGAAAACTATGTACCGTATGGCCCTATAAACTGTGTTGGGATGAAAGCTAGCCACTTTGAGCAATGTGGGAAGTGCTGGGGCAGTTTGGGACAACAGGGCCAAAATGTCACTTTCACAGTCCCAAAGTGCCGTTTTCACAGTAAAAAAAAAAGATTCATTTTGCTTAGCTTAGTCTGTAACTTGAAAACTATGTACCGTATGGCCCTATAAACTGTGTTGGGATGAAAGCTAGCCACTTTGAGCAATGTGGGAAGTGCTGGGGCAGTTTGGGACAACAGGGCCAAAATGTCACTTTCACAGTCCCAAAGTGCCATTTTCACAGTAAAAAGGCCTGGTTCACTTTTGCTTAGCTTAGTCTGTAACTTGAAAACTATGTACCGTATGGCCCTATAAACTGTGTTGGGATGAAAGCTAGCCACTTTGAGCAATGTGGGAAGTGCTGGGGCAGTTTGGGACAACAGGGCCAAAATGTCACTTTCACAGTCCCAAAGTGCCATTTTCACAGTAAAAAGGCCTGGTTCACTTTTGCTTAGCTTAGTCTGTAACTTGAAAACTATGTACCGTATGGCCCTATAAACTGTGTTGGGATGAAAGCTAGCCACTTTGAGCAATGTGGGAAGTGCTGGGGCAGTTTGGGACAACAGGGCCAAAATGTCACTTTCACAGTCCCAAAGTGCCGTTTTCACAGTAAAAAAAAAAGATTCATTTTGCTTAGCTTAGTCTGTAACTTGAAAACTATGTACCGTATGGCCCTATAAACTGTGTTGGGATGAAAGCTAGCCACTTTGAGCAATGTGGGAAGTGCTGGGGCAGTTTGGGACAACAGGGCCAAAATGTCACTTTCACAGTCCCAAAGTGCCATTTTCACAGTAAAAAGGCCTGGTTCACTTTTGCTTAGCTTAGTCTGTAACTTGAAAACTATGTACCGTATGGCCCTATAAACTGTGTTGGGATGAAAGCTAGCCACTTTGAGCAATGTGGGAAGTGCTGGGGCAGTTTGGGACAACAGGGCCAAAATGTCACTTTCACAGTCCCAAAGTGCCATTTTCACAGTAAAAAGGCCTGGTTCACTTTTGCTTAGCTTAGTCTGTAACTTGAAAACTATGTACCGTATGGCCCTATAAACTGTGTTGGGATGAAAGCTAGCCACTTTGAGCAATGTGGGAAGTGCTGGGGCAGTTTGGGACAACAGGGCCAAAATGTCACTTTCACAGTCCCAAAGTGCCATTTTCACAGTAAAAAAAAACAGATTCATTTTGCTTAGCTTAGTCTGTAACTTGAAAACTATGTACCGTATGGCCCTATAAACTGTGTTGGGATGAAAGCTAGCCACTTTGAGCAATGTGGGAAGTGCTGGGGCAGTTTGGGACAACAGGGCCAAAATGTCACTTTCACAGTCCCAAAGTGCCATTTTCACAGTAAAAAGGCCTGGTTCACTTTTGCTTAGCTTAGTCTGTAACTTGAAAACTATGTACCGTATGGCCCTATAAACTGTGTTGGGATGAAAGCTAGCCACTTTGAGCAATGTGGGAAGTGCTGGGGCAGTTTGGGACAACAGGGCCAAAATGTCACTTTCACAGTCCCAAAGTGCCATTTTCACAGTAAAAAGGCCTGGTTCACTTTTGCTTAGCTTAGTCTGTAACTTGAAAACTATGTACCGTATGGCCCTATAAACTGTGTTGGGATGAAAGCTAGCCACTTTGAGCAATGTGGGAAGTGCTGGGGCAGTTTGGGACAACAGGGCCAAAATGTCACTTTCACAGTCCCAAAGTGCCATTTTCACAGTAAAAAGGCCTGGTTCACTTTTGCTTAGCTTAGTCTGTAACTTGAAAACTATGTACCGTATGGCCCTATAAACTGTGTTGGGATGAAAGCTAGCCACTTTGAGCAATGTGGGAAGTGCTGGGGCAGTTTGGGACAACAGGGCCAAAATGTCACTTTCACAGTCCCAAAGTGCCGTTTTCACAGTAAAAAAAAAAAGATTCATTTTGCTTAGCTTAGTCTGTAACTTGAAAACTATGTACCGTATGGCCCTATAAACTGTGTTGGGATGAAAGCTAGCCACTTTGAGCAATGTGGGAAGTGCTGGGGCAGTTTGGGACAACAGGGCCAAAATGTCACTTTCACAGTCCCAAAGTGCCATTTTCACAGTAAAAAGGCCTGGTTCACTTTTGCTTAGCTTAGTCTGTAACTTGAAAACTATGTACCGTATGGCCCTATAAACTGTGTTGGGATGAAAGCTAGCCACTTTGAGCAATGTGGGAAGTGCTGGGGCAGTTTGGGACAACAGGGCCAAAATGTCACTTTCACAGTCCCAAAGTGCCATTTTCACAGTAAAAAGGCCTGGTTCACTTTTGCTTAGCTTAGTCTGTAACTTGAAAACTATGTACCGTATGGCCCTATAAACTGTGTTGGGATGAAAGCTAGCCACTTTGAGCAATGTGGGAAGTGCTGGGGCAGTTTGGGACAACAGGGCCAAAATGTCACTTTCACAGTCCCAAAGTGCCATTTTCACAGTAAAAAAAAAACAGATTCATTTTGCTTAGCTTAGTCTGTAACTTGAAAACTATGTACCGTATGGCCCTATAAACTGTGTTGGGATGAAAGCTAGCCACTTTGAGCAATGTGGGAAGTGCTGGGGCAGTTTGGGACAACAGGGCCAAAATGTCACTTTCACAGTCCCAAAGTGCCATTTTCACAGTAAAAAGGCCTGGTTCACTTTTGCTTAGCTTAGTCTGTAACTTGAAAACTATGTACCGTATGGCCCTATAAACTGTGTTGGGATGAAAGCTAGCCACTTTGAGCAATGTGGGAAGTGCTGGGGCAGTTTGGGACAACAGGGCCAAAATGTCACTTTCACAGTCCCAAAGTGCCATTTTCACAGTAAAAAGGCCTGGTTCACTTTTGCTTAGCTTAGTCTGTAACTTGAAAACTATGTACCGTATGGCCCTATAAACTGTGTTGGGATGAAAGCTAGCCACTTTGAGCATTGTGGCAAGAGCTGGGGCAGTTTGGGACAACAGGGAACGAACAGGGCCAAAATGTCACTTTCACAGTCCCAAAGTGCCATTTTCACAGTAAAAAGGCCTGGTTCACTTTTGCTTAGCTTAGTCTGTAACTTGAAAACTATGTACCGTATGGCCCTATAAACTGTGTTGGGATGAAAGCTAGCCACTTTGAGCAATGTGGGAAGTGCTGGGGCAGTTTGGGACAACAGGGCCAAAATGTCACTTTCACAGTCCCAAAGTGCCATTTTCACAGTAAAAAGGCCTGGTTCACTTTTGCTTAGCTTAGTCTGTAACTTGAAAACTATGTACCGTATGGCCCTATAAACTGTGTTGGGATGAAAGCTAGCCACTTTGAGCAATGTGGGAAGTGCTGGGGCAGTTTGGGACAACAGGGCCAAAATGTCACTTTCACAGTCCCAAAGTGCCATTTTCACAGTAAAAAGGCCTGGTTCACTTTTGCTTAGCTTAGTCTGTAACTTGAAAACTATGTACCGTATGGCCCTATAAACTGTGTTGGGATGAAAGCTAGCCACTTTGAGCAATGTGGGAAGTGCTGGGGCAGTTTGGGACAACAGGGCCAAAATGTCACTTTCACAGTCCCAAAGTGCCATTTTCACAGTAAAAAGGCCTGGTTCACTTTTGCTTAGCTTAGTCTGTAACTTGAAAACTATGTACCGTATGGCCCTATAAACTGTGTTGGGATGAAAGCTAGCCACTTTGAGCAATGTGGGAAGTGCTGGGGCAGTTTGGGACAACAGGGCCAAAATGTCACTTTCACAGTCCCAAAGTGCCGTTTTCACAGTAAAAAAAAAAGATTCATTTTGCTTAGCTTAGTCTGTAACTTGAAAACTATGTACCGTATGGCCCTATAAACTGTGTTGGGATGAAAGCTAGCCACTTTGAGCAATGTGGGAAGTGCTGGGGCAGTTTGGGACAACAGGGCCAAAATGTCACTTTCACAGTCCCAAAGTGCCATTTTCACAGTAAAAAGGCCTGGTTCACTTTTGCTTAGCTTAGTCTGTAACTTGAAAACTATGTACCGTATGGCCCTATAAGCTGTGTTGGGATGAAAGCTAGCCACTTTGAGCAATGTGGGAAGTGCTGGGGCAGTTTGGGACAACAGGGCCAAAATGTCACTTTCACAGTCCCAAAGTGCCATTTTCACAGTAAAAAGGCCTGGTTCACTTTTGCTTAGCTTAGTCTGTAACTTGAAAACTATGTACCGTATGGCCCTATAAACTGTGTTGGGATGAAAGCTAGCCACTTTGAGCAGTGTGGGAAGTGCTGGGGCAGTTTGGGACAACAGGGCCAAAATGTCACTTTCACAGTCCCAAAGTGCCATTTTCACAGTAAAAAGGCCTGGTTCACTTTTGCTTAGCTTAGTCTGTAACTTGAAAACTATGTACCGTATGGCCCTATAAACTGTGTTGGGATGAAAGCTAGCCACTTTGAGCATTGTGGCAAGAGCTGGGGCAGTTTGGGACAACAGGGAACGAACAGGGCCAAAATGTCACTTTCACAGTCCCAAAGTGCCATTTTCACAGTAAAAAGGCCTGGTTCACTTTTGCTTAGCTTAGTCTGTAACTTGAAAACTATGTACCGTATGGCCCTATAAACTGTGTTGGGATGAAAGCTAGCCACTTTGAGCATTGTGGCAAGAGCTGGGGCAGTTTGGGACAACAGGGAACGAACAGGGCCAAAATGTCACTTTCACAGTCCCAAAGTGCCATTTTCACAGTAAAAAGGCCTGGTTCACTTTTGCTTAGCTTAGTCTGTAACTTGAAAACTATGTACCGTATGGCCCTATAAACTGTGTTGGGATGAAAGCTAGCCACTTTGAGCAATGTGGGAAGTGCTGGGGCAGTTTGGGACAACAGGGCCAAAATGTCACTTTCACAGTCCCAAAGTGCCATTTTCACAGTAAAAAGGCCTGGTTCACTTTTGCTTAGCTTAGTCTGTAACTTGAAAACTATGTACCGTATGGCCCTATAAACTGTGTTGGGATGAAAGCTAGCCACTTTGAGCAATGTGGGAAGTGCTGGGGCAGTTTGGGACAACAGGGCCAAAATGTCACTTTCACAGTCCCAAAGTGCCGTTTTCACAGTAAAAAAAAAAGATTCATTTTGCTTAGCTTAGTCTGTAACTTGAAAACTATGTACCGTATGGCCCTATAAACTGTGTTGGGATGAAAGCTAGCCACTTTGAGCAATGTGGGAAGTGCTGGGGCAGTTTGGGACAACAGGGCCAAAATGTCACTTTCACAGTCCCAAAGTGCCATTTTCACAGTAAAAAGGCCTGGTTCACTTTTGCTTAGCTTAGTCTGTAACTTGAAAACTATGTACCGTATGGCCCTATAAACTGTGTTGGGATGAAAGCTAGCCACTTTGAGCAATGTGGGAAGTGCTGGGGCAGTTTGGGACAACAGGGCCAAAATGTCACTTTCACAGTCCCAAAGTGCCATTTTCACAGTAAAAAGGCCTGGTTCACTTTTGCTTAGCTTAGTCTGTAACTTGAAAACTATGTACCGTATGGCCCTATAAACTGTGTTGGGATGAAAGCTAGCCACTTTGAGCAGTGTGGGAAGTGCTGGGGCAGTTTGGGACAACAGGGCCAAAATGTCACTTTCACAGTCCCAAAGTGCCATTTTCACAGTAAAAAGGCCTGGTTCACTTTTGCTTAGCTTAGTCTGTAACTTGAAAACTATGTACCGTATGGCCCTATAAACTGTGTTGGGATGAAAGCTAGCCACTTTGAGCATTGTGGCAAGAGCTGGGGCAGTTTGGGACAACAGGGAACGAACAGGGCCAAAATGTCACTTTCACAGTCCCAAAGTGCCATTTTCACAGTAAAAAGGCCTGGTTCACTTTTGCTTAGCTTAGTCTGTAACTTGAAAACTATGTACCGTATGGCCCTATAAACTGTGTTGGGATGAAAGCTAGCCACTTTGAGCAATGTGGGAAGTGCTGGGGCAGTTTGGGACAACAGGGCCAAAATGTCACTTTCACAGTCCCAAAGTGCCATTTTCACAGTAAAAAGGCCTGGTTCACTTTTGCTTAGCTTAGTCTGTAACTTGAAAACTATGTACCGTATGGCCCTATAAACTGTGTTGGGATGAAAGCTAGCCACTTTGAGCAATGTGGGAAGTGCTGGGGCAGTTTGGGACAACAGGGCCAAAATGTCACTTTCACAGTCCCAAAGTGCCATTTTCACAGTAAAAAGGCCTGGTTCACTTTTGCTTAGCTTAGTCTGTAACTTGAAAACTATGTACCGTATGGCCCTATAAACTGTGTTGGGATGAAAGCTAGCCACTTTGAGCAATGTGGGAAGTGCTGGGGCAGTTTGGGACAACAGGGCCAAAATGTCACTTTCACAGTCCCAAAGTGCCATTTTCACAGTAAAAAGGCCTGGTTCACTTTTGCTTAGCTTAGTCTGTAACTTGAAAACTATGTACCGTATGGCCCTATAAACTGTGTTGGGATGAAAGCTAGCCACTTTGAGCAATGTGGGAAGTGCTGGGGCAGTTTGGGACAACAGGGCCAAAATGTCACTTTCACAGTCCCAAAGTGCCATTTTCACAGTAAAAAGGCCTGGTTCACTTTTGCTTAGCTTAGTCTGTAACTTGAAAACTATGTACCGTATGGCCCTATAAACTGTGTTGGGATGAAAGCTAGCCACTTTGAGCAGTGTGGGAAGTGCTGGGGCAGTTTGGGACAACAGGGCCAAAATGTCACTTTCACAGTCCCAAAGTGCCATTTTCACAGTAAAAAGGCCTGGTTCACTTTTGCTTAGCTTAGTCTGTAACTTGAAAACTATGTACCGTATGGCCCTATAAACTGTGTTGGGATGAAAGCTAGCCACTTTGAGCATTGTGGCAAGAGCTGGGGCAGTTTGGGACAACAGGGAACGAACAGGGCCAAAATGTCACTTTCACAGTCCCAAAGTGCCATTTTCACAGTAAAAAGGCCTGGTTCACTTTTGCTTAGCTTAGTCTGTAACTTGAAAACTATGTACCGTATGGCCCTATAAACTGTGTTGGGATGAAAGCTAGCCACTTTGAGCAATGTGGGAAGTGCTGGGGCAGTTTGGGACAACAGGGCCAAAATGTCACTTTCACAGTCCCAAAGTGCCATTTTCACAGTAAAAAGGCCTGGTTCACTTTTGCTTAGCTTAGTCTGTAACTTGAAAACTATGTACCGTATGGCCCTATAAACTGTGTTGGGATGAAAGCTAGCCACTTTGTGCAATGTGGGAAGTGCTGGGGCAGTTTGGGACAACAGGGCCAAAATGTCACTTTCACAGTCCCAAAGTGCCGTTTTCACAGTAAAAAAAAAAAGATTCATTTTGCTTAGCTTAGTCTGTAACTTGAAAACTATGTACCGTATGGCCCTATAAACTGTGTTGGGATGAAAGCTAGCCACTTTGAGCAATGTGGGAAGTGCTGGGGCAGTTTGGGACAACAGGGCCAAAATGTCACTTTCACAGTCCCAAAGTGCCATTTTCACAGTAAAAAAAAACAGATTCATTTTGCTTAGCTTAGTCTGTAACTTGAAAACTATGTACCGTATGGCCCTATAAACTGTGTTGGGATGAAAGCTAGCCACTTTGAGCAATGTGGGAAGTGCTGGGGCAGTTTGGGACAACAGGGCCAAAATGTCACTTTCACAGTCCCAAAGTGCCATTTTCACAGTAAAAAGGCCTGGTTCACTTTTGCTTAGCTTAGTCTGTAACTTGAAAACTATGTACCGTATGGCCCTATAAACTGTGTTGGGATGAAAGCTAGCCACTTTGAGCAATGTGGGAAGTGCTGGGGCAGTTTGGGACAACAGGGCCAAAATGTCACTTTCACAGTCCCAAAGTGCCATTTTCACAGTAAAAAAAAACAGATTCATTTTGCTTAGCTTAGTCTGTAACTTGAAAACTATGTACCGTATGGCCCTATAAACTGTGTTGGGATGAAAGCTAGCCACTTTGAGCAATGTGGGAAGTGCTGGGGCAGTTTGGGACAACAGGGCCAAAATGTCACTTTCACAGTCCCAAAGTGCCGTTTTCACAGTAAAAAAAAAAGATTCATTTTGCTTAGCTTTGTCTGTAACTTGAAAACTATGTACCGTATGGCCCTATAAACTGTGTTGGGATGAAAGCTAGCCACTTTGAGCAATGTGGGAAGTGCTGGGGCAGTTTGGGACAACAGGGCCAAAATGTCACTTTCACAGTCCCAAAGTGCCATTTTCACAGTAAAAAGGCCTGGTTCACTTTTGCTTAGCTTAGTCTGTAACTTTAAAACTATGTACCGTATGGCCCTATAAACTGTGTTGGGATGAAAGCTAGCCACTTTGAGCAATGTGGGAAGTGCTGGGGCAGTTTGGGACAACAGGGCCAAAATGTCACTTTCACAGTCCCAAAGTGCCATTTTCACAGTAAAAAGGCCTGGTTCACTTTTGCTTAGCTTAGTCTGTAACTTGAAAACTATGTACCGTATGGCCCTATAAACTGTGTTGGGATGAAAGCTAGCCACTTTGAGCATTGTGGCAAGAGCTGGGGCAGTTTGGGACAACAGGGAACGAACAGGGCCAAAATGTCACTTTCACAGTCCCAAAGTGCCATTTTCACAGTAAAAAGGCCTGGTTCACTTTTGCTTAGCTTAGTCTGTAACTTGAAAACTATGTACCGTATGGCCCTATAAACTGTGTTGGGATGAAAGCTAGCCACTTTGAGCAATGTGGGAAGTGCTGGGGCAGTTTGGGACAACAGGGCCAAAATGTCACTTTCACAGTCCCAAAGTGCCATTTTCACAGTAAAAAGGCCTGGTTCACTTTTGCTTAGTAGCTTAGTCTGTAACTTGAAAACTATGTACCGTATGGCCCTATAAACTGTGTTGGGATGAAAGCTAGCCACTTTGAGCAATGTGGGAAGTGCTGGGGCAGTTTGGGACAACAGGGCCAAAATGTCACTTTCACAGTCCCAAAGTGCCATTTTCACAGTAAAAAGGCCTGGTTCACTTTGCTTAGCTTAGTCTGTAACTTGAAAACTATGTACCGTATGGCCCTATAAACTGTGTTGGATGAAAGCTAGCCACTTTGAGCAATGTGGAAGTGCTGGGGCAGTTTGGGACAACAGGGCCAAAATGTCACTTTCACAGTCCCAAAGTGCCATTTTCACAGTAAAAAGGCCTGGTTCACTTTTGCTTAGCTTAGTCTGTAACTTGAAAACTATGTACCGTATGGCCCTATAAACTGTGTTGGGATGAAAGCTAGCCACTTTGAGCAATGTGGGAAGTGCTGGGGCAGTTTGGGACAACAGGGCCAAAATGTCACTTTCACAGTCCCAAAGTGCCGTTTTCACAGTAAAAAAAAAAGATTCATTTTGCTTAGCTTAGTCTGTAACTTGAAAACTATGTACCGTATGGCCCTATAAACTGTGTTGGGATGAAAGCTAGCCACTTTGAGCAATGTGGGAAGTGCTGGGGCAGTTTGGGACAACAGGGCCAAAATGTCACTTTCACAGTCCCAAAGTGCCATTTTCACAGTAAAAAGGCCTGGTTCACTTTTGCTTAGCTTAGTCTGTAACTTGAAAACTATGTACCGTATGGCCCTATAAACTGTGTTGGGATGAAAGCTAGCCACTTTGAGCAATGTGGGAAGTGCTGGGGCAGTTTGGGACAACAGGGCCAAAATGTCACTTTCACAGTCCCAAAGTGCCATTTTCACAGTAAAAAGGCCTGGTTCACTTTTGCTTAGCTTAGTCTGTAACTTGAAAACTATGTACCGTATGGCCCTATAAACTGTGTTGGGATGAAAGCTAGCCACTTTGAGCATTGTGGCAAGAGCTGGGGCAGTTTGGGACAACAGGGAACGAACAGGGCCAAAATGTCACTTTCACAGTCCCAAAGTGCCATTTTCACAGTAAAAAGGCCTGGTTCACTTTTGCTTAGCTTAGTCTGTAACTTGAAAACTATGTACCGTATGGCCCTATAAACTGTGTTGGGATGAAAGCTAGCCACTTTGAGCAATGTGGGAAGTGCTGGGGCAGTTTGGGACAACAGGGCCAAAATGTCACTTTCACAGTCCCAAAGTGCCATTTTCACAGTAAAAAGGCCTGGTTCACTTTTGCTTAGCTTAGTCTGTAACTTGAAAACTATGTACCGTATGGCCCTATAAACTGTGTTGGGATGAAAGCTAGCCACTTTGAGCAATGTGGGAAGTGCTGGGCAGTTTGGGACAACAGGGCCAAAATGTCACTTTCACAGTCCCAAAGTGCCATTTTCACAGTAAAAAGGCCTGGTTCACTTTTGCTTAGCTTAGTCTGTAACTTGAAAACTATGTACCGTATGGCCCTATAAACTGTGTTGGGATGAAAGCTAGCCACTTTGAGCAATGTGGGAAGTGCTGGGGCAGTTTGGGACAACAGGGCCAAAATGTCACTTTCACAGTCCCAAAGTGCCATTTTCACAGTAAAAAGGCCTGGTTCACTTTTGCTTAGCTTAGTCTGTAACTTGAAAACTATGTACCGTATGGCCCTATAAACTGTGTTGGGATGAAAGCTAGCCACTTTGAGCAATGTGGGAAGTGCTGGGGCAGTTTGGGACAACAGGGCCAAAATGTCACTTTCACAGTCCCAAAGTGCCATTTTCACAGTAAAAAGGCCTGGTTCACTTTTGCTTAGCTTAGTCTGTAACTTGAAAACTATGTACCGTATGGCCCTATAAACTGTGTTGGGATGAAAGCTAGCCACTTTGAGCAGTGTGGGAAGTGCTGGGGCAGTTTGGGACAACAGGGCCAAAATGTCACTTTCACAGTCCCAAAGTGCCATTTTCACAGTAAAAAGGCCTGGTTCACTTTTGCTTAGCTTAGTCTGTAACTTGAAAACTATGTACCGTATGGCCCTATAAACTGTGTTGGGATGAAAGCTAGCCACTTTGAGCATTGTGGCAAGAGCTGGGGCAGTTTGGGACAACAGGAACGAACAGGGCCAAAATGTCACTTTCACAGTCCCAAAGTGCCATTTTCACAGTAAAAAGGCCTGGTTCACTTTTGCTTAGCTTAGTCTGTAACTTGAAAACTATGTACCGTATGGCCCTATAAACTGTGTTGGGATGAAAGCTAGCCACTTTGAGCAATGTGGGAAGTGCTGGGGCAGTTTGGGACAACAGGGCCAAAATGTCACTTTCACAGTCCCAAAGTGCCATTTTCACAGTAAAAAGGCCTGGTTCACTTTTGCTTAGCTTAGTCTGTAACTTGAAAACTATGTACCGTATGGCCCTATAAACTGTGTTGGGATGAAAGCTAGCCACTTTGAGCAATGTGGGAAGTGCTGGGGCAGTTTGGGACAACAGGGCCAAAATGTCACTTTCACAGTCCCAAAGTGCCATTTTCACAGTAAAAAGGCCTGGTTCACTTTTGCTTAGCTTAGTCTGTAACTTGAAAACTATGTACCGTATGGCCCTATAAACTGTGTTGGGATGAAAGCTAGCCACTTTGAGCAATGTGGGAAGTGCTGGGGCAGTTTGGGACAACAGGGCCAAAATGTCACTTTCACAGTCCCAAAGTGCCATTTTCACAGTAAAAAAAAAACAGATTCATTTTGCTTAGCTTAGTCTGTAACTTGAAAACTATGTACCGTATGGCCCTATAAACTGTGTTGGGATGAAAGCTAGCCACTTTGAGCAATGTGGGAAGTGCTGGGGCAGTTTGGGACAACAGGGCCAAAATGTCACTTTCACAGTCCCAAAGTGCCATTTTCACAGTAAAAAGGCCTGGTTCACTTTTGCTTAGCTTAGTCTGTAACTTGAAAACTATGTACCGTATGGCCCTATAAACTGTGTTGGGATGAAAGCTAGCCACTTTGAGCAATGTGGGAAGTGCTGGGGCAGTTTGGGACAACAGGGCCAAAATGTCACTTTCACAGTCCCAAAGTGCCATTTTCACAGTAAAAAAAAACAGATTCATTTTGCTTAGCTTAGTCTGTAACTTGAAAACTATGTACCGTATGGCCCTATAAACTGTGTTGGGATGAAAGCTAGCCACTTTGAGCAATGTGGGAAGTGCTGGGGCAGTTTGGGACAACAGGGCCAAAATGTCACTTTCACAGTCCCAAAGTGCCGTTTTCACAGTAAAAAAAAAAGATTCATTTTGCTTAGCTTTGTCTGTAACTTGAAAACTATGTACCGTATGGCCCTATAAACTGTGTTGGGATGAAAGCTAGCCACTTTGAGCAATGTGGGAAGTGCTGGGGCAGTTTGGGACAACAGGGCCAAAATGTCACTTTCACAGTCCCAAAGTGCCATTTTCACAGTAAAAAGGCCTGGTTCACTTTTGCTTAGCTTAGTCTGTAACTTTAAAACTATGTACCGTATGGCCCTATAAACTGTGTTGGGATGAAAGCTAGCCACTTTGAGCAATGTGGGAAGTGCTGGGGCAGTTTGGGACAACAGGGCCAAAATGTCACTTTCACAGTCCCAAAGTGCCATTTTCACAGTAAAAAGGCCTGGTTCACTTTTGCTTAGCTTAGTCTGTAACTTGAAAACTATGTACCGTATGGCCCTATAAACTGTGTTGGGATGAAAGCTAGCCACTTTGAGCATTGTGGCAAGAGCTGGGGCAGTTTGGGACAACAGGGAACGAACAGGGCCAAAATGTCACTTTCACAGTCCCAAAGTGCCATTTTCACAGTAAAAAGGCCTGGTTCACTTTTGCTTAGCTTAGTCTGTAACTTGAAAACTATGTACCGTATGGCCCTATAAACTGTGTTGGGATGAAAGCTAGCCACTTTGAGCAATGTGGGAAGTGCTGGGGCAGTTTGGGACAACAGGGCCAAAATGTCACTTTCACAGTCCCAAAGTGCCATTTTCACAGTAAAAAGGCCTGGTTCACTTTTGCTTAGCTTAGTCTGTAACTTGAAAACTATGTACCGTATGGCCCTATAAACTGTGTTGGGATGAAAGCTAGCCACTTTGAGCAATGTGGGAAGTGCTGGGCAGTTTGGGACAACAGGGCCAAAATGTCACTTTCACAGTCCCAAAGTGCCATTTTCACAGTAAAAAGGCCTGGTTCACTTTTGCTTAGCTTAGTCTGTAACTTGAAAACTATGTACCGTATGGCCCTATAAACTGTGTTGGGATGAAAGCTAGCCACTTTGAGCAATGTGGGAAGTGCTGGGGCAGTTTGGGACAACAGGGCCAAAATGTCACTTTCACAGTCCCAAAGTGCCATTTTCACAGTAAAAAGGCCTGGTTCACTTTTGCTTAGCTTAGTCTGTAACTTGAAAACTATGTACCGTATGGCCCTATAAACTGTGTTGGGATGAAAGCTAGCCACTTTGAGCAATGTGGGAAGTGCTGGGGCAGTTTGGGACAACAGGGCCAAAATGTCACTTTCACAGTCCCAAAGTGCCGTTTTCACAGTAAAAAAAAAAGATTCATTTTGCTTAGCTTAGTCTGTAACTTGAAAACTATGTACCGTATGGCCCTATAAACTGTGTTGGATGAAAGCTAGCCACTTTGAGCAATGTGGGAAGTGCTGGGGCAGTTTGGGACAACAGGGCCAAAATGTCACTTTCACAGTCCCAAAGTGCCATTTTCACAGTAAAAAGGCCTGGTTCACTTTTGCTTAGCTTAGTCTGTAACTTGAAAACTATGTACCGTATGGCCCTATAAACTGTGTTGGGATGAAAGCTAGCCACTTTGAGCAATGTGGGAAGTGCTGGGGCAGTTTGGGACAACAGGGCCAAAATGTCACTTTCACAGTCCCAAAGTGCCATTTTCACAGTAAAAAGGCCTGGTTCACTTTTGCTTAGCTTAGTCTGTAACTTGAAAACTATGTACCGTATGGCCCTATAAACTGTGTTGGGATGAAAGCTAGCCACTTTGAGCATTGTGGCAAGAGCTGGGGCAGTTTGGGACAACAGGAACGAACAGGGCCAAAATGTCACTTTCACAGTCCCAAAGTGCCATTTTCACAGTAAAAAGGCCTGGTTCACTTTTGCTTAGCTTAGTCTGTAACTTGAAAACTATGTACCGTATGGCCCTATAAACTGTGTTGGGATGAAAGCTAGCCACTTTGAGCAATGTGGGAAGTGCTGGGGCAGTTTGGGACAACAGGGCCAAAATGTCACTTTCACAGTCCCAAAGTGCCATTTTCACAGTAAAAAGGCCTGGTTCACTTTTGCTTAGCTTAGTCTGTAACTTGAAAACTATGTACCGTATGGCCCTATAAACTGTGTTGGGATGAAAGCTAGCCACTTTGAGCAATGTGGGAAGTGCTGGGCAGTTTGGGACAACAGGGCCAAAATGTCACTTTCACAGTCCCAAAGTGCCATTTTCACAGTAAAAAGGCCTGGTTCACTTTTGCTTAGCTTAGTCTGTAACTTGAAAACTATGTACCGTATGGCCCTATAAACTGTGTTGGGATGAAAGCTAGCCACTTTGAGCAATGTGGGAAGTGCTGGGGCAGTTTGGGACAACAGGGCCAAAATGTCACTTTCACAGTCCCAAAGTGCCATTTTCACAGTAAAAAGGCCTGGTTCACTTTTGCTTAGCTTAGTCTGTAACTTGAAAACTATGTACCGTATGGCCCTATAAACTGTGTTGGGATGAAAGCTAGCCACTTTGAGCAATGTGGGAAGTGCTGGGGCAGTTTGGGACAACAGGGCCAAAATGTCACTTTCACAGTCCCAAAGTGCCATTTTCACAGTAAAAAGGCCTGGTTCACTTTTGCTTAGCTTAGTCTGTAACTTGAAAACTATGTACCGTATGGCCCTATAAACTGTGTTGGGATGAAAGCTAGCCACTTTGAGCAGTGTGGGAAGTGCTGGGGCAGTTTGGGACAACAGGGCCAAAATGTCACTTTCACAGTCCCAAAGTGCCATTTTCACAGTAAAAAGGCCTGGTTCACTTTTGCTTAGCTTAGTCTGTAACTTGAAAACTATGTACCGTATGGCCCTATAAACTGTGTTGGGATGAAAGCTAGCCACTTTGAGCATTGTGGCAAGAGCTGGGGCAGTTTGGGACACAGGGAACGAACAGGGCCAAAATGTCACTTTCACAGTCCCAAAGTGCCATTTTCACAGTAAAAAGGCCTGGTTCACTTTTGCTTAGCTTAGTCTGTAACTTGAAAACTATGTACCGTATGGCCCTATAAACTGTGTTGGGATGAAAGCTAGCCACTTTGAGCAATGTGGGAAGTGCTGGGGCAGTTTGGGACAACAGGGCCAAAATGTCACTTTCACAGTCCCAAAGTGCCATTTTCACAGTAAAAAGGCCTGGTTCACTTTTGCTTAGCTTAGTCTGTAACTTGAAAACTATGTACCGTATGGCCCTATAAACTGTGTTGGGATGAAAGCTAGCCACTTTGAGCAATGTGGGAAGTGCTGGGGCAGTTTGGGACAACAGGGCCAAAATGTCACTTTCACAGTCCCAAAGTGCCATTTTCACAGTAAAAAGGCCTGGTTCACTTTTGCTTAGCTTAGTCTGTAACTTGAAAACTATGTACCGTATGGCCCTATAAACTGTGTTGGATGAAAGCTAGCCACTTTGAGCAATGTGGGAAGTGCTGGGGCAGTTTGGGACAACAGGGCCAAAATGTCACTTTCACAGTCCCAAAGTGCCGTTTTCACAGTAAAAAAAAAAGATTCATTTTGCTTAGCTTAGTCTGTAACTTGAAAACTATGTACCGTATGGCCCTATAAACTGTGTTGGGATGAAAGCTAGCCACTTTGAGCAATGTGGGAAGTGCTGGGCAGTTTGGGACAACAGGGCCAAAATGTCACTTTCACAGTCCCAAAGTGCCATTTTCACAGTAAAAAGGCCTGGTTCACTTTTGCTTAGCTTAGTCTGTAACTTGAAAACTATGTACCGTATGGCCCTATAAACTGTGTTGGGATGAAAGCTAGCCACTTTGAGCAGTGTGGGAAGTGCTGGGGCAGTTTGGGACAACAGGGCCAAAATGTCACTTTCACAGTCCCAAAGTGCCATTTTCACAGTAAAAAGGCCTGGTTCACTTTTGCTTAGCTTAGTCTGTAACTTGAAAACTATGTACCGTATGGCCCTATAAACTGTGTTGGGATGAAAGCTAGCCACTTTGAGCATTGTGGCAAGAGCTGGGGCAGTTTGGGACAACAGGGAACGAACAGGGCCAAAATGTCACTTTCACAGTCCCAAAGTGCCATTTTCACAGTAAAAAGGCCTGGTTCACTTTTGCTTAGCTTAGTCTGTAACTTGAAAACTATGTACCGTATGGCCCTATAAACTGTGTTGGGATGAAAGCTAGCCACTTTGAGCAATGTGGGAAGTGCTGGGGCAGTTTGGGACAACAGGGCCAAAATGTCACTTTCACAGTCCCAAAGTGCCATTTTCACAGTAAAAAGGCCTGGTTCACTTTTGCTTAGCTTAGTCTGTAACTTGAAAACTATGTACCGTATGGCCCTATAAACTGTGTTGGGATGAAAGCTAGCCACTTTGAGCAATGTGGAAGTGCTGGGGCAGTTTGGGACAACAGGGCCAAAATGTCACTTTCACAGTCCCAAAGTGCCATTTTCACAGTAAAAAGGCCTGGTTCACTTTTGCTTAGCTTAGTCTGTAACTTGAAAACTATGTACCGTATGGCCCTATAAACTGTGTTGGGATGAAAGCTAGCCACTTTGAGCAATGTGGGAAGTGCTGGGGCAGTTTGGGACAACAGGGCCAAAATGTCACTTTCACAGTCCCAAAGTGCCATTTTCACAGTAAAAAGGCCTGGTTCACTTTTGCTTAGCTTAGTCTGTAACTTGAAAACTATGTACCGTATGGCCCTATAAACTGTGTTGGGATGAAAGCTAGCCACTTTGAGCAATGTGGGAAGTGCTGGGGCAGTTTGGGACAACAGGGCCAAAATGTCACTTTCACAGTCCCAAAGTGCCATTTTCACAGTAAAAAGGCCTGGTTCACTTTTGCTTAGCTTAGTCTGTAACTTGAAAACTATGTACCGTATGGCCCTATAAACTGTGTTGGGATGAAAGCTAGCCACTTTGAGCATTGTGGCAAGAGCTGGGGCAGTTTGGACACAGGGAACGAACAGGGCCAAAATGTCACTTTCACAGTCCCAAAGTGCCATTTTCACAGTAAAAAGGCCTGGTTCACTTTTGCTTAGCTTAGTCTGTAACTTGAAAACTATGTACCGTATGGCCCTATAAACTGTGTTGGGATGAAAGCTAGCCACTTTGAGCAATGTGGGAAGTGCTGGGGCAGTTTGGGACAACAGGGCCAAAATGTCACTTTCACAGTCCCAAAGTGCCATTTTCACAGTAAAAAGGCCTGGTTCACTTTTGCTTAGCTTAGTCTGTAACTTGAAAACTATGTACCGTATGGCCCTATAAACTGTGTTGGGATGAAAGCTAGCCACTTTGAGCAATGTGGGAAGTGCTGGGCAGTTTGGGACAACAGGGCCAAAATGTCACTTTCACAGTCCCAAAGTGCCATTTTCACAGTAAAAAGGCCTGGTTCACTTTTGCTTAGCTTAGTCTGTAACTTGAAAACTATGTACCGTATGGCCCTATAAACTGTGTTGGGATGAAAGCTAGCCACTTTGAGCAATGTGGGAAGTGCTGGGGCAGTTTGGGACAACAGGGCCAAAATGTCACTTTCACAGTCCCAAAGTGCCATTTTCACAGTAAAAAGGCCTGGTTCACTTTTGCTTAGCTTAGTCTGTAACTTGAAAACTATGTACCGTATGGCCCTATAAACTGTGTTGGGATGAAAGCTAGCCACTTTGAGCATTGTGGGAAGTGCTGGGGCAGTTTGGGACAACAGGCCAAAATGTCACTTTCACAGTCCCAAAGTGCCATTTTCACAGTAAAAAGGCCTGGTTCACTTTTGCTTAGCTTAGTCTGTAACTTGAAAACTATGTACCGTATGGCCCTATAAACTGTGTTGGGATGAAAGCTAGCCACTTTGAGCAGTGTGGGAAGTGCTGGGGCAGTTTGGGACAACAGGGCCAAAATGTCACTTTCACAGTCCCAAAGTGCCATTTTCACAGTAAAAAGGCCTGGTTCACTTTTGCTTAGCTTAGTCTGTAACTTGAAAACTATGTACCGTATGGCCCTATAAACTGTGTTGGGATGAAAGCTAGCCACTTTGAGCATTGTGGCAAGAGCTGGGGCAGTTTGGGACAACAGGGAACGAACAGGGCCAAAATGTCACTTTCACAGTCCCAAAGTGCCATTTTCACAGTAAAAAGGCCTGGTTCACTTTTGCTTAGCTTAGTCTGTAACTTGAAAACTATGTACCGTATGGCCCTATAAACTGTGTTGGGATGAAAGCTAGCCACTTTGAGCAATGTGGGAAGTGCTGGGGCAGTTTGGGACAACAGGGCCAAAATGTCACTTTCACAGTCCCAAAGTGCCATTTTCACAGTAAAAAGGCCTGGTTCACTTTTGCTTAGCTTAGTCTGTAACTTGAAAACTATGTACCGTATGGCCCTATAAACTGTGTTGGGATGAAAGCTAGCCACTTTGAGCAATGTGGGAAGTGCTGGGGCAGTTTGGGACAACAGGGCCAAAATGTCACTTTCACAGTCCCAAAGTGCCATTTTCACAGTAAAAAGGCCTGGTTCACTTTTGCTTAGCTTAGTCTGTAACTTGAAAACTATGTACCGTATGGCCCTATAAACTGTGTTGGGATGAAAGCTAGCCACTTTGAGCAATGTGGGAAGTGCTGGGGCAGTTTGGGACAACAGGGCCAAAATGTCACTTTCACAGTCCCAAAGTGCCGTTTTCACAGTAAAAAAAAAAGATTCATTTTGCTTAGCTTAGTCTGTAACTTGAAAACTATGTACCGTATGGCCCTATAAACTGTGTTGGGATGAAAGCTAGCCACTTTGAGCAATGTGGGAAGTGCTGGGGCAGTTTGGGACAACAGGGCCAAAATGTCTCACTTTCACAGTCCCAAAGTGCCATTTTCACAGTAAAAGGCCTGGTTCACTTTTGCTTAGCTTAGTCTGTAACTTGAAAACTATGTACCGTATGGCCCTATAAACTGTGTTGGGATGAAAGCTAGCCACTTTGAGCAGTGTGGGAAGTGCTGGGGCAGTTTGGACAACAGGGCCACAATGTCACTTTCACAGTCCCAAAGTGCCATTTTCACAGTAAAAAGGCCTGGTTCACTTTTGCTTAGCTTAGTCTGTAACTTGAAAACTATGTACCGTATGGCCCTATAAACTGTGTTGGGATGAAAGCTAGCCACTTTGAGCATTGTGGCAAGAGCTGGGGCAGTTTGGGAACAGGAACGAACAGGGCCAAAATGTCACTTTCACAGTCCCAAAGTGCCATTTTCACAGTAAAAAGGCCTGGTTCACTTTTGCTTAGCTTAGTCTGTAACTTGAAAACTATGTACCGTATGGCCCTATAAACTGTGTTGGGATGAAAGCTAGCCACTTTGAGCATTGTGGAAGTGCTGGGGCAGTTTGGGACAACAGGGCCAAAATGTCACTTTCACAGTCCCAAAGTGCCATTTTCACAGTAAAAAGGCCTGGTTCACTTTTGCTTAGCTTAGTCTGTAACTTGAAAACTATGTACCGTATGGCCCTATAAACTGTGTTGGGATGAAAGCTAGCCACTTTGAGCAATGTGGAAGTGCTGGGGCAGTTTGGGACAACAGGGCCAAAATGTCACTTTCACAGTCCCAAAGTGCCATTTTCACAGTAAAAAGGCCTGGTTCACTTTTGCTTAGCTTAGTCTGTAACTTGAAAACTATGTACCGTATGGCCCTATAAACTGTGTTGGGATGAAAGCTAGCCACTTTGAGCAATGTGGGAAGTGCTGGGGCAGTTTGGGACAACAGGGCCAAAATGTCACTTTCACAGTCCCAAAGTGCCTTTTTCACAGTAAAAAGCCTGCTTCACTTTTGCTTAGCTTAGTCTGTAACTTGAAAACTATGTACCGTATGGCCCTATAAACTGTGTTGGGATGAAAGCTAGCCACTTTGAGCAATGTGGGAAGTGCTGGGGCAGTTTGGACAACAGGGCCAAAATGTCACTTTCACAGTCCCAAAGTGCCATTTCACAGTAAAAAGGCCTGGTTCACTTTTGCTTAGCTTAGTCTGTAACTTGAAAACTATGTACCGTATGGCCCTATAAACTGTGTTGGGATGAAAGCTAGCCACTTTGAGCAATGTGGAAGTGCTGGGGCAGTTTGGGACAACAGGGCCAAAATGTCACTTTCACAGTCCAAAGTGCCATTTTCACAGTAAAAAGGCCTGGTTCACTTTTGCTTAGCTTAGTCTGTAACTGAAAACTATGTACCGTATGGCCCTATAAACTGTGTTGGGATGAAAGCTAGCCACTTTGAGCAATGTGGGAAGTGCTGGGGCAGTTTGGGACAACAGGGCCAAAATGTCACTTTCACAGTCCCAAAGTGCCATTTTCACAGTAAAAAGGCTGGTTCACTTTTGCTTAGCTTAGTCTGTAACTTGAAAACTATGTACCGTATGGCCCTATAAACTGTGTTGGGATGAAAGCTAGCCACTTTGAGCAATGTGGGAAGTGCTGGGGCAGTTTGGGACAACAGGGCCAAAATGTCACTTTCACAGTCCCAAAGTGCCGTTTTCACAGTAAAAAAAACAGATTCATTTTGCTTAGCTTAGTCTGTAACTTGAAAACTATGTACCGTATGGCCCTATAAACTGTGTTGGGATGAAAGCTAGCCACTTTGAGCAATGTGGGAAGTGCTGGGGCAGTTTGGGACAACAGGGCCAAAATGTCACTTTCACAGTCCCAAAGTGCCGTTTTCACAGTAAAAAAAAAAAGATTCATTTTGCTTAGCTTAGTCTGTAACTTGAAAACTATGTACCGTATGGCCCTATAAACTGTGTTGGGATGAAAGCTAGCCACTTTGAGCAATGTGGGAAGTGCTGGGGCAGTTTGGGACAACAGGGCCAAAATGTCACTTTCACAGTCCCAAAGTGCCATTTTCACAGTAAAAAGGCCTGGTTCACTTTTGCTTAGCTTAGTCTGTAACTTGAAAACTATGTACCGTATGGCCCTATAAACTGTGTTGGGATGAAAGCTAGCCACTTTGAGCAATGTGGGAAGTGCTGGGGCAGTTTGGGACAACAGGGCCAAAATGTCACTTTCACAGTCCCAAAGTGCCATTTTCACAGTAAAAAGGCCTGGTTCACTTTTGCTTAGCTTAGTCTGTAACTTGAAAACTATGTACCGTATGGCCCTATAAACTGTGTTGGGATGAAAGCTAGCCACTTTGAGCAATGTGGGAAGTGCTGGGGCAGTTTGGGACAACAGGGCCAAAATGTCACTTTCACAGTCCCAAAGTGCCATTTTCACAGTAAAAAAGACAGATTCACTTTTGCTTAGCTTAGTCTGTAACTTGAAAACTATGTACCGTATGGCCCTATAAACTGTGTTGGGATGAAAGCTAGCCACTTTGAGCAATGTGGGAAGTGCTGGGGCAGTTTGGGACAACAGGGCCAAAATGTCACTTTCACAGTCCCAAAGTGCCATTTTCACAGTAAAAAGGCTGTTCACTTTTGCTTAGCTTAGTCTGTAACTTGAAAACTATGTACCGTATGGCCCTATAAACTGTGTTGGGATGAAAGCTAGCCACTTTGAGCAATGTGGGAAGTGCTGGGGCAGTTTGGGACAACAGGGCCAAAATGTCACTTTCACAGTCCCAAAGTGCCATTTTCACAGTAAAAAGCCTGGTTCACTTTTGCTTAGCTTAGTCTGTAACTTGAAAACTATGTACCGTATGGCCCTATAAACTGTGTTGGGATGAAAGCTAGCCACTTTGAGCAATGTGGGAAGTGCTGGGGCAGTTTGGGACAACAGGGCCAAAATGTCACTTTCACAGTCCCAAAGTGCCATTTTCACAGTAAAAAGGCCTGGTTCACTTTTGCTTAGCTTAGTCTGTAACTTGAAAACTATGTACCGTATGGCCCTATAAACTGTGTTGGGATGAAAGCTAGCCACTTTGAGCAATGTGGGAAGTGCTGGGGCAGTTTGGGACAACAGGGCCAAAATGTCACTTTCACAGTCCCAAAGTGCCATTTTCACAGTAAAAAAACAGATTCATTTTGCTTAGCTTAGTCTGTAACTTGAAAACTATGTACCGTATGGCCCTATAAACTGTGTTGGGATGAAAGCTAGCCACTTTGAGCAATGTGGGAAGTGCTGGGGCAGTTTGGGACAACAGGGCCAAAATGTCACTTTCACAGTCCCAAAGTGCCATTTTCACAGTAAAAAAAACAGATTCATTTTGCTTAGCTTAGTCTGTAACTTGAAAACTATGTACCGTATGGCCCTATAAACTGTGTTGGGATGAAAGCTAGCCACTTTGAGCAATGTGGGAAGTGCTGGGGCAGTTTGGGACAACAGGGCCAAAATGTCACTTTCACAGTCCCAAAGTGCCATTTTCACAGTAAAAAGGCCTGGTTCACTTTTGCTTAGCTTAGTCTGTAACTTGAAAACTATGTACCGTATGGCCTATAAACTGTGTTGGGATGAAAGCTAGCCACTTTGAGCATTGTGGCAAGAGCTGGGGCAGTTTGGGACAGGACGAACAGGGCCAAAATGTCACTTTCACAGTCCCAAAGTGCCATTTTCACAGTAAAAAGGCCTGGTTCACTTTTGCTTAGCTTAGTCTGTAACTTGAAAACTATGTACCGTATGGCCCTATAAACTGTGTTGGGATGAAAGCTAGCCACTTTGAGCAATGTGGGAAGTGCTGGGGCAGTTTGGGACAACAGGGCCAAAATGTCACTTTCACAGTCCCAAAGTGCCATTTTCACAGTAAAAAGGCCTGGTTCACTTTTGCTTAGCTTAGTCTGTAACTTGAAAACTATGTACCGTATGGCCCTATAAACTGTGTTGGGATGAAAGCTAGCCACTTTGAGCAATGTGGGAAGTGCTGGGGCAGTTGGGACAACAGGGCCAAAATGTCACTTTCACAGTCCCAAAGTGCCATTTTCACAGTAAAAAGGCCTGGTTCACTTTTGCTTAGCTTAGTCTGTAACTTGAAAACTATGTACCGTATGGCCCTATAAACTGTGTTGGGATGAAAGCTAGCCACTTTGAGCAATGTGGGAAGTGCTGGGGCAGTTTGGGACAACAGGGCCAAAATGTCACTTTCACAGTCCCAAAGTGCCGTTTTCACAGTAAAAAAAAAAGATTCATTTTGCTTAGCTTAGTCTGTAACTTGAAAACTATGTACCGTATGGCCCTATAAACTGTGTTGGGATGAAAGCTAGCCACTTTGAGCAATGTGGGAAGTGCTGGGGCAGTTTGGGACAACAGGGCCAAAATGTCACTTTCACAGTCCCAAAGTGCCATTTTCACAGTAAAAAGGCTGGTTCACTTTTGCTTAGCTTAGTCTGTAACTTGAAAACTATGTACCGTATGGCCCTATAAACTGTGTTGGGATGAAAGCTAGCCACTTTGAGCATTGTGGCAAGTGCTGGGGCAGTTTGGGACAACAGGGACGAACAGGGCCAAAATGTCACTTTCACAGTCCCAAAGTGCCATTTTCACAGTAAAAAGGCCTGGTTCACTTTTGCTTAGCTTAGTCTGTAACTTGAAAACTATGTACCGTATGGCCCTATAAACTGTGTTGGGATGAAAGCTAGCCACTTTGAGCAATGTGGGAAGTGCTGGGGCAGTTTGGGACAACAGGGCCAAAATGTCACTTTCACAGTCCCAAAGTGCCATTTTCACAGTAAAAAGGCCTGGTTCACTTTTGCTTAGCTTAGTCTGTAACTTGAAAACTATGTACCGTATGGCCCTATAAACTGTGTTGGGATGAAAGCTAGCCACTTTGAGCAATGTGGGAAGTGCTGGGGCAGTTTGGGACAACAGGGCCAAAATGTCACTTTCACAGTCCCAAAGTGCCATTTTCACAGTAAAAAGGCCTGGTTCACTTTTGCTTAGCTTAGTCTGTAACTTGAAAACTATGTACCGTATGGCCCTATAAACTGTGTTGGGATGAAAGCTAGCCACTTTGAGCAATGTGGGAAGTGCTGGGGCAGTTTGGGACAACAGGGCCAAAATGTCACTTTCACAGTCCCAAAGTGCCATTTTCACAGTAAAAAGGCCTGGTTCACTTTTGCTTAGCTTAGTCTGTAACTTGAAAACTATGTACCGTATGGCCCTATAAACTGTGTTGGGATGAAAGCTAGCCACTTTGAGCAATGTGGAAGAGCTGGGGCAGTTTGGGACAACAGGACGAACAGGGCCAAAATGTCACTTTCACAGTCCCAAAGTGCCATTTTCACAGTAAAAAGGCCTGGTTCACTTTTGCTTAGCTTAGTCTGTAACTTGAAAACTATGTACCGTATGGCCCTATAAACTGTGTTGGGATGAAAGCTAGCCACTTTGAGCAATGTGGGAAGTGCTGGGGCAGTTTGGGACAACAGGGCCAAAATGTCACTTTCACAGTCCCAAAGTGCCATTTTCACAGTAAAAAGGCCTGGTTCACTTTTGCTTAGCTTAGTCTGTAACTTGAAAACTATGTACCGTATGGCCCTATAAACTGTGTTGGGATGAAAGCTAGCCACTTTGAGCAATGTGGGAAGTGCTGGGGCAGTTTGGGACAACAGGGCCAAAATGTCACTTTCACAGTCCCAAAGTGCCATTTTCACAGTAAAAAGGCCTGGTTCACTTTTGCTTAGCTTAGTCTGTAACTTGAAAACTATGTACCGTATGGCCCTATAAACTGTGTTGGGATGAAAGCTAGCCACTTTGAGCAATGTGGGAAGTGCTGGGGCAGTTTGGGACAACAGGGCCAAAATGTCACTTTCACAGTCCCAAAGTGCCGTTTTCACAGTAAAAAAAAAAGATTCATTTGCTTAGCTTAGTCTGTAACTTGAAAACTATGTACCGTATGGCCCTATAAACTGTGTTGGGATGAAAGCTAGCCACTTTGAGCAATGTGGGAAGTGCTGGGGCAGTTTGGGACAACAGGGCCAAAATGTCACTTTCACAGTCCCAAAGTGCCATTTTCACAGTAAAAAGGCCTGGTTCACTTTTGCTTAGCTTAGTCTGTAACTTGAAAACTATGTACCGTATGGCCCTATAAACTGTGTTGGGATGAAAGCTAGCCACTTTGAGCAATGTGGGAAGTGCTGGGGCAGTTTGGGACAACAGGGCCAAAATGTCACTTTCACAGTCCCAAAGTGCCATTTTCACAGTAAAAAGGCCTGGTTCACTTTTGCTTAGCTTAGTCTGTAACTTGAAAACTATGTACCGTATGGCCCTATAAACTGTGTTGGGATGAAAGCTAGCCACTTTGAGCAATGTGGGAAGTGCTGGGGCAGTTTGGGACAACAGGGCCAAAATGTCACTTTCACAGTCCCAAAGTGCCGTTTTCACAGTAAAAAAAAAAAGATTCATTTTGCTTAGCTTAGTCTGTAACTTGAAAACTATGTACCGTATGGCCCTATAAACTGTGTTGGGATGAAAGCTAGCCACTTTGAGCAATGTGGGAAGTGCTGGGGCAGTTTGGGACAACAGGGCCAAAATGTCACTTTCACAGTCCCAAAGTGCCATTTTCACAGTAAAAAGGCCTGGTTCACTTTTGCTTAGCTTAGTCTGTAACTTGAAAACTATGTACCGTATGGCCCTATAAACTGTGTTGGGATGAAAGCTAGCCACTTTGAGCAATGTGGGAAGTGCTGGGGCAGTTTGGGACAACAGGGCCAAAATGTCACTTTCACAGTCCCAAAGTGCCATTTTCACAGTAAAAAGGCCTGGTTCACTTTTGCTTAGCTTAGTCTGTAACTTGAAAACTATGTACCGTATGGCCCTATAAACTGTGTTGGGATGAAAGCTAGCCACTTTGAGCAATGTGGGAAGTGCTGGGGCAGTTTGGGACAACAGGGCCAAAATGTCACTTTCACAGTCCCAAAGTGCCATTTTCACAGTAAAAAGGCCTGGTTCACTTTTGCTTAGCTTAGTCTGTAACTTGAAAACTATGTACCGTATGGCCCTATAAACTGTGTTGGGATGAAAGCTAGCCACTTTGAGCAATGTGGGAAGTGCTGGGGCAGTTTGGGACAACAGGGCCAAAATGTCACTTTCACAGTCCCAAAGTGCCGTTTTCACAGTAAAAAAACAGATTCACTTTTGCTTAGCTTAGTCTGTAACTTGAAAACTATGTACCGTATGGCCCTATAAACTGTGTTGGGATGAAAGCTAGCCACTTTGAGCAATGTGGGAAGTGCTGGGGCAGTTTGGGACAACAGGGCCAAAATGTCACTTTCACAGTCCCAAAGTGCCATTTTCACAGTAAAAAAAACAGATTCATTTTGCTTAGCTTAGTCTGTAACTTGAAAACTATGTACCGTATGGCCCTATAAACTGTGTTGGGATGAAAGCTAGCCACTTTGAGCAATGTGGGAAGTGCTGGGGCAGTTTGGGACAACAGGGCCAAAATGTCACTTTCACAGTCCCAAAGTGCCATTTTCACAGTAAAAAGGCCTGGTTCACTTTTGCTTAGCTTAGTCTGTAACTTGAAAACTATGTACCGTATGGCCCTATAAACTGTGTTGGGATGAAAGCTAGCACTTTGAGCAATGTGGGAAGTGCTGGGGCAGTTTGGGACAACAGGGCCAAAATGTCACTTTCACAGTCCCAAAGTGCCATTTTCACAGTAAAAAGGCCTGGTTCACTTTTGCTTAGCTTAGTCTGTAACTTGAAAACTATGTACCGTATGGCCCTATAAACTGTGTTGGATGAAAGCTAGCCACTTTGAGCAATGTGGGAAGTGCTGGGGCAGTTTGGGACAACAGGGCCAAAATGTCACTTTCACAGTCCCAAAGTGCCATTTTCACAGTAAAAAAAGCAGATTCATTTTGCTTAGCTTAGTCTGTAACTTGAAAACTATGTACCGTATGGCCCTATAAACTGTGTTGGGATGAAAGCTAGCCACTTTGAGCAATGTGGGAAGTGCTGGGCAGTTTGGGACAACAGGGCCAAAATGTCACTTTCACAGTCCCAAAGTGCCATTTTCACAGTAAAAAAGACAGATTCACTTTTGCTTAGCTTAGTCTGTAACTTGAAAACTATGTACCGTATGGCCCTATAAACTGTGTTGGGATGAAAGCTAGCCACTTTGAGCAATGTGGAAGTGCTGGGGCAGTTTGGGACAACAGGGCCAAAATGTCACTTTCACAGTCCCAAAGTGCCATTTTCACAGTAAAAAAAACAGATTCATTTTGCTTAGCTTAGTCTGTAACTTGAAAACTATGTACCGTATGGCCCTATAAACTGTGTTGGGATGAAAGCTAGCCACTTTGAGCAATGTGGGAAGTGCTGGGGCAGTTTGGGACAACAGGGCCAAAATGTCACTTTCACAGTCCCAAAGTGCCATTTTCACAGTAAAAAAGACAGATTCATTTTGCTTAGCTTAGTCTGTAACTTGAAAACTATGTACCGTATGGCCCTATAAACTGTGTTGGGATGAAAGCTAGCCACTTTGAGCAATGTGGGAAGTGCTGGGGCAGTTTGGGACAACAGGGCCAAAATGTCACTTTCACAGTCCCAAAGTGCCATTTTCACAGTAAAAAGGCCTGGTTCACTTTTGCTTAGCTTAGTCTGTAACTTGAAAACTATGTACCGTATGGCCCTATAAACTGTGTTGGGATGAAAGCTAGCCACTTTGAGCAATGTGGAAGTGCTGGGGCAGTTTGGGAACAGGATCGAACAGGGCCAAAATGTCACTTTCACAGTCCCAAAGTGCCATTTTCACAGTAAAAAAAAAAGATTCATTTTGCTTAGCTTAGTCTGTAACTTGAAAACTATGTACCGTATGGCCCTATAAACTGTGTTGGGATGAAAGCTAGCCACTTTGAGCAATGTGGGAAGTGCTGGGGCAGTTTGGGACAACAGGGCCAAAATGTCACTTTCACAGTCCCAAAGTGCCATTTTCACAGTAAAAAGGCCTGGTTCACTTTTGCTTAGCTTAGTCTGTAACTTGAAAACTATGTACCGTATGGCCCTATAAACTGTGTTGGGATGAAAGCTAGCCACTTTGAGCAATGTGGGAAGTGCTGGGGCAGTTTGGGACAACAGGGCCAAAATGTCACTTTCACAGTCCCAAAGTGCCATTTTCACAGTAAAAAGGCCTGGTTCACTTTTGCTTAGCTTAGTCTGTAACTTGAAAACTATGTACCGTATGGCCCTATAAACTGTGTTGGGATGAAAGCTAGCCACTTTGAGCAATGTGGGAAGTGCTGGGGCAGTTTGGGACAACAGGGCCAAAATGTCACTTTCACAGTCCCAAAGTGCCATTTTCACAGTAAAAAGGCCTGGTTCACTTTTGCTTAGCTTAGTCTGTAACTTGAAAACTATGTACCGTATGGCCCTATAAACTGTGTTGGGATGAAAGCTAGCCACTTTGAGCAATGTGGGAAGTGCTGGGGCAGTTTGGGACAACAGGGCCAAAATGTCACTTTCACAGTCCCAAAGTGCCATTTTCACAGTAAAAAAGGCCTGGTTCACTTTTGCTTAGCTTAGTCTGTAACTTGAAAACTATGTACCGTATGGCCCTATAAACTGTGTTGGGATGAAAGCTAGCCACTTTGAGCAATGTGGCAAGAGCTGGGGCAGTTTGGGACAACAGGGACGAACAGGCCAAAATGTCACTTTCACAGTCCCAAAGTGCCATTTTCACAGTAAAAAGGCCTGGTTCACTTTTGCTTAGCTTAGTCTGTAACTTGAAAACTATGTACCGTATGGCCCTATAAACTGTGTTGGGATGAAAGCTAGCCACTTTGAGCAATGTGGGAAGTGCTGGGGCAGTTTGGGACAACAGGGCCAAAATGTCACTTTCACAGTCCAAAGTGCCATTTTCACAGTAAAAAGCCTGGTTCACTTTTGCTTAGCTTAGTCTGTAACTTGAAAACTATGTACCGTATGGCCCTATAAACTGTGTTGGGATGAAAGCTAGCCACTTTGAGCAATGTGGGAAGTGCTGGGGCAGTTTGGGACAACAGGGCCAAAATGTCACTTTCACAGTCCCAAAGTGCCATTTTCACAGTAAAAAGGCCTGGTTCACTTTTGCTTAGCTTAGTCTGTAACTTGAAAACTATGTACCGTATGGCCCTATAAACTGTGTTGGGATGAAAGCTAGCCACTTTGAGCAATGTGGGAAGTGCTGGGGCAGTTTGGGACAACAGGGCCAAAATGTCACTTTCACAGTCCCAAAGTGCCATTTTCACAGTAAAAAGGCCTGGTTCACTTTTGCTTAGCTTAGTCTGTAACTTGAAAACTATGTACCGTATGGCCCTATAAACTGTGTTGGGATGAAAGCTAGCCACTTTGAGCAATGTGGGAAGTGCTGGGGCAGTTTGGGACAACAGGGCCAAAATGTCACTTTCACAGTCCCAAAGTGCCATTTTCACAGTAAAAAGGCCTGGTTCACTTTTGCTTAGCTTAGTCTGTAACTTGAAAACTATGTACCGTATGGCCCTATAAACTGTGTTGGGATGAAAGCTAGCCACTTTGAGCATTGTGGCAAGAGCTGGGGCAGTTTGGGACAACAGGAACGAACAGGCCAAAATGTCACTTTCACAGTCCCAAAGTGCCATTTTCACAGTAAAAAGGCCTGGTTCACTTTTGCTTAGCTTAGTCTGTAACTTGAAAACTATGTACCGTATGGCCCTATAAACTGTGTTGGGATGAAAGCTAGCCACTTTGAGCAATGTGGGAAGTGCTGGGGCAGTTTGGGTACGAACAGGGCCAAAATGTCACTTTCACAGTCCCAAAGTGCCATTTTCACAGTAAAAAGGCCTGGTTCACTTTTGCTTAGCTTAGTCTGTAACTTGAAAACTATGTACCGTATGGCCCTATAAACTGTGTTGGGATGAAAGCTAGCCACTTTGAGCAATGTGGGAAGTGCTGGGGCAGTTTGGGACAACAGGGCCAAAATGTCACTTTCACAGTCCCAAAGTGCCATTTTCACAGTAAAAAGGCCTGGTTCACTTTTGCTTAGCTTAGTCTGTAACTTGAAAACTATGTACCGTATGGCCCTATAAACTGTGTTGGGATGAAAGCTAGCCACTTTGAGCAATGTGGGAAGTGCTGGGGCAGTTTGGGACAACAGGGCCAAAATGTCACTTTCACAGTCCCAAAGTGCCATTTTCACAGTAAAAAGGCTGGTTCATTTTGCTTAGCTTAGTCTGTAACTTGAAAACTATGTACCGTATGGCCCTATAAACTGTGTTGGGATGAAAGCTAGCCACTTTGAGCAATGTGGGAAGTGCTGGGGCAGTTTGGGACAACAGGGCCAAAATGTCACTTTCACAGTCCCAAAGTGCCATTTTCACAGTAAAAAGGCCTGGTTCACTTTTGCTTAGCTTAGTCTGTAACTTGAAAACTATGTACCGTATGGCCCTATAAACTGTGTTGGGATGAAAGCTAGCCACTTTGAGCAATGTGGGAAGTGCTGGGGCAGTTTGGGACAACAGGGCCAAAATGTCACTTTCACAGTCCCAAAGTGCCATTTTCACAGTAAAAAGGCCTGGTTCACTTTTGCTTAGCTTAGTCTGTAACTTGAAAACTATGTACCGTATGGCCCTATAAACTGTGTTGGGATGAAAGCTAGCCACTTTGAGCAGTGTGGGAAGTGCTGGGGCAGTTTGGGACAACAGGGCCAAAATGTCACTTTCACAGTCCCAAAGTGCCATTTTCACAGTAAAAAGGCCTGGTTCACTTTTGCTTAGCTTAGTCTGTAACTTGAAAACTATGTACCGTATGGCCCTATAAACTGTGTTGGGATGAAAGCTAGCCACTTTGAGCATTGTGGCAAGAGCTGGGGCAGTTTGGGACAACAGGGAACGAACAGGCCAAAATGTCACTTTCACAGTCCCAAAGTGCCATTTTCACAGTAAAAAGGCCTGGTTCACTTTTGCTTAGCTTAGTCTGTAACTTGAAAACTATGTACCGTATGGCCCTATAAACTGTGTTGGGATGAAAGCTAGCCACTTTGAGCAATGTGGGAAGTGCTGGGGCAGTTTGGGACAACAGGGCCAAAATGTCACTTTCACAGTCCCAAAGTGCCATTTTCACAGTAAAAAGGCCTGGTTCACTTTTGCTTAGCTTAGTCTGTAACTTGAAAACTATGTACCGTATGGCCCTATAAACTGTGTTGGGATGAAAGCTAGCCACTTTGAGCAATGTGGGAAGTGCTGGGGCAGTTTGGGACAACAGGGCCAAAATGTCACTTTCACAGTCCCAAAGTGCCATTTTCACAGTAAAAAGGCCTGGTTCACTTTTGCTTAGCTTAGTCTGTAACTTGAAAACTATGTACCGTATGGCCCTATAAACTGTGTTGGGATGAAAGCTAGCCACTTTGAGCAATGTGGGAAGTGCTGGGGCAGTTTGGGACAACAGGGCCAAAATGTCACTTTCACAGTCCCAAAAGTGCCATTTTCACAGTAAAAAAGCCTGATTCACTTTTGCTAGCTTAGTCTGTAACTTGAAAACTATGTACCGTATGGCCCTATAAACTGTGTTGGGATGAAAGCTAGCCACTTTGAGCAATGTGGGAAGTGCTGGGGCAGTTTGGGACAACAGGGCCAAAATGTCACTTTCACAGTCCCAAAGTGCCATTTTCACAGTAAAAAGGCCTGGTTCACTTTTGCTTAGCTTAGTCTGTAACTTGAAAACTATGTACCGTATGGCCCTATAAACTGTGTTGGGATGAAAGCTAGCCACTTTGAGCAATGTGGGAAGTGCTGGGGCAGTTTGGGACAACAGGGCCAAAATGTCACTTTCACAGTCCCAAAGTGCCATTTTCACAGTAAAAAGGCCTGGTTCACTTTTGCTTAGCTTAGTCTGTAACTTGAAAACTATGTACCGTATGGCCCTATAAACTGTGTTGGGATGAAAGCTAGCCACTTTGAGCAATGTGGGAAGTGCTGGGGCAGTTTGGGACAACAGGGCCAAAATGTCACTTTCACAGTCCCAAAGTGCCATTTTCACAGTAAAAAGGCCTGGTTCACTTTTGCTTAGCTTAGTCTGTAACTTGAAAACTATGTACCGTATGGCCCTATAAACTGTGTTGGGATGAAAGCTAGCCACTTTGAGCATTGTGGCAAGAGCTGGGGCAGTTTGGACAACAGGACGACAGGGCCAAAATGTCACTTTCACAGTCCCAAAGTGCCATTTTCACAGTAAAAAGGCCTGGTTCACTTTTGCTTAGCTTAGTCTGTAACTTGAAAACTATGTACCGTATGGCCCTATAAACTGTGTTGGGATGAAAGCTAGCCACTTTGAGCATTGTGGCAAGAGCTGGGGCAGTTTGGGACAACAGGAACAGGGCCAAAATGTCACTTTCACAGTCCCAAAGTGCCATTTTCACAGTAAAAAGGCCTGGTTCACTTTTGCTTAGCTTAGTCTGTAACTTGAAAACTATGTACCGTATGGCCCTATAAACTGTGTTGGGATGAAAGCTAGCCACTTTGAGCAATGTGGGAAGTGCTGGGGCAGTTTGGGACAACAGGGCCAAAATGTCACTTTCACAGTCCCAAAGTGCCATTTTCACAGTAAAAAGGCCTGGTTCACTTTTGCTTAGCTTAGTCTGTAACTTGAAAACTATGTACCGTATGGCCCTATAAACTGTGTTGGGATGAAAGCTAGCCACTTTGAGCAATGTGGGAAGTGCTGGGGCAGTTTGGGACAACAGGGCCAAAATGTCACTTTCACAGTCCCAAAGTGCCATTTTCACAGTAAAAAGGCCTGGTTCACTTTTGCTTAGCTTAGTCTGTAACTTGAAAACTATGTACCGTATGGCCCTATAAACTGTGTTGGGATGAAAGCTAGCCACTTTGAGCAATGTGGGAAGTGCTGGGGCAGTTTGGGACAACAGGGCCAAAATGTCACTTTCACAGTCCCAAAGTGCCATTTTCACAGTAAAAAAGCCTGGTTCACTTTTGCTTAGCTTAGTCTGTAACTTGAAAACTATGTACCGTATGGCCCTATAAACTGTGTTGGGATGAAAGCTAGCCACTTTGAGCAATGTGGGAAGTGCTGGGGCAGTTTGGGACAACAGGGCCAAAATGTCACTTTCACAGTCCCAAAGTGCCATTTTCACAGTAAAAAGGCCTGGTTCACTTTTGCTTAGCTTAGTCTGTAACTTGAAAACTATGTACCGTATGGCCCTATAAACTGTGTTGGGATGAAAGCTAGCCACTTTGAGCAATGTGGGAAGTGCTGGGGCAGTTTGGGACAACAGGGCCAAAATGTCACTTTCACAGTCCCAAAGTGCCATTTTCACAGTAAAAAGGCCTGGTTCACTTTTGCTTAGCTTAGTCTGTAACTTGAAAACTATGTACCGTATGGCCCTATAAACTGTGTTGGGATGAAAGCTAGCCACTTTGAGCAGTGTGGGAAGTGCTGGGGCAGTTTGGGACAACAGGGCCAAAATGTCACTTTCACAGTCCCAAAGTGCCATTTTCACAGTAAAAAGGCCTGGTTCACTTTTGCTTAGCTTAGTCTGTAACTTGAAAACTATGTACCGTATGGCCCTATAAACTGTGTTGGGATGAAAGCTAGCCACTTTGAGCAATGTGGCAAGAGCTGGGGCAGTTTGGGACAACAGGAACGAACAGGGCCAAAATGTCACTTTCACAGTCCCAAAGTGCCATTTTCACAGTAAAAAGGCCTGGTTCACTTTTGCTTAGCTTAGTCTGTAACTTGAAAACTATGTACCGTATGGCCCTATAAACTGTGTTGGGATGAAAGCTAGCCACTTTGAGCAATGTGGGAAGTGCTGGGGCAGTTTGGGACAACAGGGCCAAAATGTCACTTTCACAGTCCCAAAGTGCCATTTTCACAGTAAAAAGGCTGGTTCACTTTTGCTTAGCTTAGTCTGTAACTTGAAAACTATGTACCGTATGGCCCTATAAACTGTGTTGGGATGAAAGCTAGCCACTTTGAGCAATGTGGAAGTGCTGGGGCAGTTTGGGACAACAGGGCCAAAATGTCACTTTCACAGTCCCAAAGTGCCATTTTCACAGTAAAAAGGCCTGGTTCACTTTTGCTTAGCTTAGTCTGTAACTTGAAAACTATGTACCGTATGGCCCTATAAACTGTGTTGGGATGAAAGCTAGCCACTTTGAGCAATGTGGGAAGTGCTGGGGCAGTTTGGGACAACAGGGCCAAAATGTCACTTTCACAGTCCCAAAGTGCCATTTTCACAGTAAAAAGGCCTGGTTCACTTTTGCTTAGCTTAGTCTGTAACTTGAAAACTATGTACCGTATGGCCCTATAAACTGTGTTGGGATGAAAGCTAGCCACTTTGAGCAATGTGGGAAGTGCTGGGGCAGTTTGGGACAACAGGGCCAAAATGTCACTTTCACAGTCCCAAAGTGCCATTTTCACAGTAAAAAGGCCTGGTTCACTTTTGCTTAGCTTAGTCTGTAACTTGAAAACTATGTACCGTATGGCCCTATAAACTGTGTTGGGATGAAAGCTAGCCACTTTGAGCAGTGTGGGAAGTGCTGGGGCAGTTTGGGACAACAGGGCCAAAATGTCACTTTCACAGTCCCAAAGTGCCATTTTCACAGTAAAAAGGCCTGTTCACTTTTGCTTAGCTTAGTCTGTAACTTGAAAACTATGTACCGTATGGCCCTATAAACTGTGTTGGGATGAAAGCTAGCCACTTTGAGCAATGTGGGAAGTGCTGGGGCAGTTTGGGACAACAGACAGGGCCAAAATGTCACTTTCACAGTCCCAAAGTGCCATTTTCACAGTAAAAAGGCCTGGTTCACTTTTGCTTAGCTTAGTCTGTAACTTGAAAACTATGTACCGTATGGCCCTATAAACTGTGTTGGGATGAAAGCTAGCCACTTTGAGCAATGTGGGAAGTGCTGGGGCAGTTTGGGACAACAGGGCCAAAATGTCACTTTCACAGTCCCAAAGTGCCATTTTCACAGTAAAAAGGCCTGGTTCACTTTTGCTTAGCTTAGTCTGTAACTTGAAAACTATGTACCGTATGGCCCTATAAACTGTGTTGGGATGAAAGCTAGCCACTTTGAGCAATGTGGAAGTGCTGGGGCAGTTTGGGACAACAGGGCCAAAATGTCACTTTCACAGTCCCAAAGTGCCATTTTCACAGTAAAAAGGCCTGGTTCACTTTTGCTTAGCTTAGTCTGTAACTTGAAAACTATGTACCGTATGGCCCTATAAACTGTGTTGGGATGAAAGCTAGCCACTTTGAGCAATGTGGGAAGTGCTGGGGCAGTTTGGGACAACAGGGCCAAAATGTCACTTTCACAGTCCCAAAGTGCCATTTTCACAGTAAAAAGGCCTGGTTCACTTTTGCTTAGCTTAGTCTGTAACTTGAAAACTATGTACCGTATGGCCCTATAAACTGTGTTGGGATGAAAGCTAGCCACTTTGAGCAATGTGGGAAGTGCTGGGGCAGTTTGGGACAACAGGGCCAAAATGTCACTTTCACAGTCCCAAAGTGCCATTTTCACAGTAAAAAGGCCTGGTTCACTTTTGCTTAGCTTAGTCTGTAACTTGAAAACTATGTACCGTATGGCCCTATAAACTGTGTTGGGATGAAAGCTAGCCACTTTGAGCAATGTGGGAAGTGCTGGGGCAGTTTGGGACAACAGGGCCAAAATGTCACTTTCACAGTCCCAAAGTGCCGTTTTCACAGTAAAAAAAAAAGATTCATTTTGCTTAGCTTAGTCTGTAACTTGAAAACTATGTACCGTATGGCCCTATAAACTGTGTTGGGATGAAAGCTAGCCACTTTGAGCAATGTGGGAAGTGCTGGGGCAGTTTGGGACAACAGGGCCAAAATGTCACTTTCACAGTCCCAAAGTGCCATTTTCACAGTAAAAAGGCCTGGTTCACTTTTGCTTAGCTTAGTCTGTAACTTGAAAACTATGTACCGTATGGCCCTATAAACTGTGTTGGGATGAAAGCTAGCCACTTTGAGCAATGTGGGAAGTGCTGGGGCAGTTTGGGACAACAGGGCCAAAATGTCACTTTCACAGTCCCAAAGTGCCATTTTCACAGTAAAAAGGCCTGGTTCACTTTTGCTTAGCTTAGTCTGTAACTTGAAAACTATGTACCGTATGGCCCTATAAACTGTGTTGGGATGAAAGCTAGCCACTTTGAGCAGTGTGGGAAGTGCTGGGGCAGTTTGGGACAACAGGGCCAAAATGTCACTTTCACAGTCCCAAAGTGCCATTTTCACAGTAAAAAGGCCTGGTTCACTTTTGCTTAGCTTAGTCTGTAACTTGAAAACTATGTACCGTATGGCCCTATAAACTGTGTTGGGATGAAAGCTAGCCACTTTGAGCATTGTGGCAAGAGCTGGGGCAGTTTGGGACAACAGGGATCGAACAGGGCCAAAATGTCACTTTCACAGTCCCAAAGTGCCATTTTCACAGTAAAAAGGCCTGGTTCACTTTTGCTTAGCTTAGTCTGTAACTTGAAAACTATGTACCGTATGGCCCTATAAACTGTGTTGGGATGAAAGCTAGCCACTTTGAGCAATGTGGGAAGTGCTGGGGCAGTTTGGGACAACAGGGCCAAAATGTCACTTTCACAGTCCCAAAGTGCCATTTTCACAGTAAAAAGGCCTGGTTCACTTTTGCTTAGCTTAGTCTGTAACTTGAAAACTATGTACCGTATGGCCCTATAAACTGTGTTGGGATGAAAGCTAGCCACTTTGAGCAATGTGGGAAGTGCTGGGGCAGTTTGGGACAACAGGGCCAAAATGTCACTTTCACAGTCCCAAAGTGCCATTTTCACAGTAAAAAGGCCTGGTTCACTTTTGCTTAGCTTAGTCTGTAACTTGAAAACTATGTACCGTATGGCCCTATAAACTGTGTTGGGATGAAAGCTAGCCACTTTGAGCAATGTGGAAGTGCTGGGGCAGTTTGGGACAACAGGGCCAAAATGTCACTTTCACAGTCCCAAAGTGCCATTTTCACAGTAAAAAAGGACAGTTCACTTTTGCTTAGCTTAGTCTGTAACTTGAAAACTATGTACCGTATGGCCCTATAAACTGTGTTGGGATGAAAGCTAGCCACTTTGAGCAATGTGGGAAGTGCTGGGGCAGTTGGGACAACAGGGCCAAAATGTCACTTTCACAGTCCCAAAGTGCCATTTTCACAGTAAAAAGGCCTGGTTCACTTTTGCTTAGCTTAGTCTGTAACTTGAAAACTATGTACCGTATGGCCCTATAAACTGTGTTGGGATGAAAGCTAGCCACTTTGAGCAATGTGGGAAGTGCTGGGGCAGTTTGGGACAACAGGGCCAAAATGTCACTTTCACAGTCCAAAGTGCCATTTTCACAGTAAAAAGGCCTGGTTCACTTTTGCTTAGCTTAGTCTGTAACTTGAAAACTATGTACCGTATGGCCCTATAAACTGTGTTGGGATGAAAGCTAGCCACTTTGAGCAATGTGGGAAGTGCTGGGGCAGTTTGGGACAACAGGGCCAAAATGTCACTTTCACAGTCCCAAAGTGCCATTTTCACAGTAAAAAGGCCTGGTTCACTTTTGCTTAGCTTAGTCTGTAACTTGAAAACTATGTACCGTATGGCCCTATAAACTGTGTTGGGATGAAAGCTAGCCACTTTGAGCAATGTGGGAAGTGCTGGGGCAGTTTGGGACAACAGGGCCAAAATGTCACTTTCACAGTCCCAAAGTGCCATTTTCACAGTAAAAAAACCAGATTCACTTTTGCTTAGCTTAGTCTGTAACTTGAAAACTATGTACCGTATGGCCCTATAAACTGTGTTGGGATGAAAGCTAGCCACTTTGAGCAATGTGGAAGTGCTGGGGCAGTTTGGGACAACAGGGCCAAAATGTCACTTTCACAGTCCCAAAGTGCCGTTTTCACAGTAAAAAGACAGATTCATTTTGCTTAGCTTTGTCTGTAACTTGAAAACTATGTACCGTATGGCCCTATAAACTGTGTTGGGATGAAAGCTAGCCACTTTGAGCAATGTGGGAAGTGCTGGGGCAGTTTGGGACAACAGGGCCAAAATGTCACTTTCACAGTCCCAAAGTGCCATTTTCACAGTAAAAAGGCCTGGTTCACTTTTGCTTAGCTTAGTCTGTAACTTGAAAACTATGTACCGTATGGCCCTATAAACTGTGTTGGGATGAAAGCTAGCCACTTTGAGCAATGTGGGAAGTGCTGGGGCAGTTTGGGACAACAGGGCCAAAATGTCACTTTCACAGTCCAAAGTGCCATTTTCACAGTAAAAAGGCCTGGTTCACTTTTGCTTAGCTTAGTCTGTAACTTGAAAACTATGTACCGTATGGCCCTATAAACTGTGTTGGGATGAAAGCTAGCCACTTTGAGCATTGTGGCAAGAGCTGGGGCAGTTTGGGACAGGAACGATCAGGCCAAATGTCACTTTCACAGTCCAAAGTGCCATTTTCACAGTAAAAAGGCTGGTTCACTTTGCTTAGCTTAGTCTGTAACTTGAAAACTATGTACCGTATGGCCCTATAAACTGTGTTGGGATGAAAGCTAGCCACTTTGAGCAATGTGGGAAGTGCTGGGGCAGTTTGGGACAACAGGGCCAAAATGTCACTTTCACAGTCCCAAAGTGCCATTTTCACAGTAAAAAGGCCTGGTTCACTTTGCTTAGCTTAGTCTGTAACTTGAAAACTATGTACCGTATGGCCCTATAAACTGTGTTGGGATGAAAGCTAGCCACTTTGAGCAATGTGGGAAGTGCTGGGGCAGTTTGGGACAACAGGGCCAAAATGTCACTTTCACAGTCCCAAAGTGCCATTTTCACAGTAAAAAGGCCTGGTTCACTTTTGCTTAGCTTAGTCTGTAACTTGAAAACTATGTACCGTATGGCCCTATAAACTGTGTTGGGATGAAAGCTAGCACTTTGAGCAATGTGGGAAGTGCTGGGGCAGTTTGGGACAACAGGGCCAAAATGTCACTTTCACAGTCCCAAAGTGCCATTTTCACAGTAAAAAGGCCTGGTTCACTTTGCTTAGCTTAGTCTGTAACTTGAAAACTATGTACCGTATGGCCCTATAAACTGTGTTGGGATGAAAGCTAGCCACTTGAGCAATGTGGGAAGTGCTGGGGCAGTTTGGGACAACAGGGCCAAAATGTCACTTTCACAGTCCCAAAGTGCCAGTTTTCACAGTAAAAAGGACAAAGATTCATTTTGCTTAGCTTAGTCTGTAACTTGAAAACTATGTACCGTATGGCCCTATAAACTGTGTTGGGATGAAAGCTAGCCACTTTGAGCAATGTGGGAAGTGCTGGGGCAGTTTGGGACAACAGGGCCAAAATGTCACTTTCACAGTCCCAAAGTGCCATTTTCACAGTAAAAAGGC